>NC_080062.1:2652500-2697500 GCF_026212465.1 Amaranthus tricolor
TTTTTCTTTGAAAATCGAAGACAAGGAATGACGGGATGAGAGGCATGTGTTTCGAAGGTTTTGAGAAGGCAAAGAAGGGTTTGATTTTTTTTTTTTTTTTTTTTTTGTGTTGAAGATGATGATGAATAGTGGAATGCGTGAAACTGGTTTCTATTATTCTTTTTATTTTATATTTTTTTAATTTAAAAGAAAAGGAAAAGAAGAGAAATTAAATTGAGAATATTTTATGTCATATATATTTAAGATCATTCTCGCACTGATAATTCTCTTAAACTTACTCGTCTTAAAATATTAATTTCCCAAATGTTACATTATTTCCAAGCCTTTTGAAGGAATTTAGATCAAAATTGTAGTGCATTAATGGCACATCTCAGCTTTGATTTTTCCAGTTAACCTTCCAACTACTCTCATTGAATGTTCTAGAACCCATTAATAAATCTTGACCCTTAATTTTTCCTTAACTTTACATCTCAGCCATTGATTTTCATGCACTCATCTTCATGAACCCTAAGTAACCGACCATATTCTTCATTTCACCTCATTAACAAACGGCTCCTTCTCCCTCTCTCTGTCAACTCTCCTCTCCCTCATAACCTACTGTTTGTGTTCTTCATTTTACCTCATGAACAAACCGGACATATTCTTTCTTTTACCTCATGAAAAAAATGCTTGATGTGATCTTTATTTATAATTTCAACATATGATTTCAAGTATCCTTCACTATCAACCAACATGCATTTCATTTTGGTTCATTTTTCAGATCTGATTTCATGGTTTTGTGGTTCCATATTTGGCTTCTGATTTCATTTTGGTTCATTTTTCAAATCTGATTTCGTGGTTTTGTGGTTCCATATTTGGCTTTATTTTGGTTCATTTTGGTTCATCTTTGCAAATCAGATTTTGTTTTTTTTTTGTGGGTCTGTTTTGGGACATCTTCATCTTTTGTTTTGGATTTCAATTTCTGATTTCGTGGGTTTTACTTCATCTTCTCCTAAAATGGAGTCTTTGAGCGGTGAAGAAAATTCTGGTGGTTTTTCTGATTCTTATCTTCGATATCATGAAAACATTAAGCATAACAATATATTTGGTTCATGGTATGATCATTATTATCTGAACTATGGAGATTCTTTGGTTGTTGACTCCCCAGACCAAGATCCCCCTACTTATTATGGTCTTCCTGATGATGATGATAAGGTGATCAAGAAATCACCTAAAAGTGTGCCGGTTATGCCTAAAACTGTTGGATTTGAAGATTCTCAAATGTCAGATAAAAGGATACCCCCAAAATGAGCATTCGCGGTTGTGAAAAATGAGCATTTCTTTCCCTATCTTTTCATTTAACTGATGTTCTTTGTTTGCTGATGATCTATTATGATCTAATAATGCTCATTCTGTTGGATTAAGTGTTGCATGTTGTGGGGTAATTGTTTCATGATGATCATTTTGATTATGATCTGACTATGTTCATTTTGTTGGTTAAAGTCTTTGATGTTGTTGTGTAACTGTTGGATTATGATCATTCTGTTGGATTATGCTCATTCTGTTGCATTAAATGTTTGCATTTGTTGGATGATCTGTAAATTCCCAGTGATGACGGGGGTTAATACTGATGATATTAGTGCATCACTGAGTAAGCATGTTCATTGCCACCTTGGGCTTGATCACAATGTAGGCTGATACATAAGCAATATCTTTGTGACATGCCACTGTGATTTATTAATATTTCCACCTCAATTACTACCTTTGTTCTGTTTTAGTTGCAACATAACAACATTGTCGATTTCTTCATTTTCAAATGGCGATAATCTGATTAATAATGGCAAACCCTAGATATTTTGGTTTCATTACTTGTGGTTACTCGAGAAGAGGCTGAACTTGTTACTTGTGCGCTAATTTAAATGATGTGAACCCTTCTTTCTGAAGGAAACAACATAAGTGAAACTTGGGAATACAATGATAAATGATGTTAAATGAATTAATCTGTTAAAAACCACCTCAATGACTTATGTGGAGAGGTGTGTAAAGAAAAGATGTCAAGTGATGTGATCAATGATGAATGCATGTATGATTACTAAATGTTATATATGGGTTCATTTCAATGCTTTACAAAATGATTCATCTTACATGTAACCTTTAAATCCTTTACAAAATGCTACATCTAACATGTAGCCTATAGTCTTTAACCTTTTGACCAAAAATAAGAGGGTTAATTCACATGTATAAAACGTCACTTCCTATGGATAATTAATTTCAATCTTCATCGGGTGGAAGAACATTAAGATTAATTAACACGTGACATAAATATTGATGATTCAAATCTATAAGCTCCGTAGGAACTTCAAGTTGACTTGGCAATTCACCTAGCCTGTCCAACCTTTTCTTTCCCATGTGTGGTTGCTTGTAATTATTACCACCCCTACTTTAAGTACCTCAAGCATGCATAACTGATATTGAATCCATGAGTAATTCAAAAGTTTTGGATTAAAAGTATCGTATGCATCAGTTACTGCATTAATTAAAGTTGGCAAATCTCTAGGAAATTCTCTAAATTGAATTGACTGAAGAGCATTAAAAAGACTTAAATCCAAAATATTCATGTCAGAACTAGAAGCTGGTTGACAAACTAGCCTAATATTGAACCCATCTTGTGTTGCAGCTTCATTAAATGCATGATCAGTTGTTAATAAGTGTGGCCTTGCATTGTCTTGTTGAATCCATATGTCCCTAACTCCATTTGCTGGCCATTTTGATCTGATTGCTGGTAACACTTTAGCAATTAACTTTTCCTTGATGACATCCTTTGTGACTCTTGTAATTGCTTTGAATTCTGGTGTACCTACTTGCCTGTTGCTTGAACTTTTGATTGCCATTTGTGTCTCTGTAAAAGGGAAGATGCCTATTTTCCCATCCCACAATATGTCCTCGTTAGTGTTAACAAGTGGCCTAGCAACAACAACTATGAACATGACCTTTCCTATGAAATTCTTGTTTTGAACACACCTATATGGCTCTTCCTCTTCCCATGTGAATAGGTAAAATCGTTGTGTCTCTCTGCTCATATAAAACCACTTCTCATCAATGTGTACGATGTTGTACATCAGACTGAATTTCGGTAATGTGTTAAGTCGCCTAAGTTTGTGTTCATGTGAAAGCTTTGGTTTGATGGAATTTGTGTGGGATCTAAGGTCTTCTGCTTTTAACATTCTATATACTTGTGAATGTCCCATTTTCATTTCATTAGCGATTGACCTAATTGTGGTTCTTTTTTCAATTTGGAAGGCATTAAGTGTATCCATATTAAAAACATTTTTTTTCCTTCCTACCCTTCCCCTCTTTTTGTTACTAACATCAATAACATTACCATTGGCCATTGCATTTTTGGCACTCTCCCAAAGTCTCCAAACCATCCACCGTGAAACATTATTTGCAAGTACAGTTGCCTTTATAGATCCCTTAGGCAATGTTCTAGTTGGTGGTTCACAACGACAACTTAACTTTTGAACAATTAACTTTTTGGTTTCAATGCTTATTTCCCTACTTTGGGTCTGTGCTTGTTCTGCTTCAGCTTCTTGTAAATCTGGTTCTCTTTGTTCATTGGTTTGTGGTTTTGGTTGAGCTTCATAACATTCTGGTTGAGGTAGTTCATTTGGTTGAACTTCTGGTTGTTCACTAAGATGTTCATCATGTTCACTAAGCTGCTGTTCTGGTTCATCTAGAGGCTCAAATTGTGCTTTTTGTGGGTTTAAATGAGGTTGACAAGTAATTACACCCAAGTTTAAACTGACATCTACATTCCCATATGTTTCACTTGTGTAATCTTCATAAATATCATAATCATCCATCATATCAAGGTTTTCAAAGTAAGAAATGAATACTTCCATGTCCGGGTCGAAATTCTCATCAAGGTTTGCATTTTCATCCATCTTCCTTGCTTTGATAAATCTTCAACACTTGAATGACATTGTGCATGTGTGTGAATTGTGTGAATTAGTAATGGATAGAACCCCCCCCCCCCCCCCCCCCAATTATTTAACTGTTGCTTGTGGTTCTTGGTTTTTCAGAATTGATGATTAAGATCGGGTTAGACTCTAAAGATTATGAAGTAAATGCACAAAGAGTAGAAGATGGTGTGGGGAAGAAGTGAAGTGTTTATATAGACTTTAAATGTGTATTTTGATTTTGGTGGGAAACTTTATTTTTGCCTCCCAACTTTTGTTAATTTTGGTGGAAAACTTTTGTAAATTTAATCTTTTTCCTATAGTCTAGCTGCTGTACTGGAAGTTGTTAACTGAAATCATTGAAGTACTAGCACTACTTTTGTAAAGGGTATTTAGCATTTAAAAAATTCAGCTGGTATACTAAAATGGGGGTAAGATAGTCCAATTGCAGACTGAAAAAACCTTTCTTAAAAACTGTGCAAAACCCTCATGTTGCAACCATAACGGAACAGAGGAAGTATGATTGAATTTCAAAGTCTTCATTTACATCCCACATACTTAAGAAAGAGTAGATGGTGTTTTAAGAGTCGAGTTTATTGATTATTTCAATTAGTATGAAAATTGAGATAAAACTGGAGAAATATATGGGTTTTTGTTTCATTGTTATGTGAATATGAAATTGTCTCAGAAATTTGTGTAGATATGGGATAAAATAAGGTTTATAAATTGAGATCAAATTTTGAAGAGTTGAGTGGAGATGAAATGGAAGCAAAGAGAAAAAAGATATTGATGAAGATGATGTTTAATTTGTTTTCATGTTGACATGTTGTATAGTTATGGATTCCATAATAATCACATATATGTTGTTATGATGAAGATCAAGTTTATTAAGCATATGAGTAGCTTTTGTTTTAAATATCATTTCTTTTCAAGGGTTAGTAAATATTTTTGATTAAAAATACTAATATTAGGTTATTTGATAAACTTAACACAAATTGAAGATATTTTGTATTATAGTTAGTTGATATTTTTTTGGTTATGTTAAAATTTTATAGATATAATTGTTCAAAATAACATTTGTATTAATTTAACAACAATGTCTAAATTAATATTATATTTTTTTAATAAAATAGTTCTATATGTGTATAGCACGAGTAAATACCTAGTTATGTGAAAAACAAAATAGACACAAAACCCGATTTCAAGCCGATCCAAAACTCCTAACCCGAAATCAACCAGAAAACCGAAATAACACCTCTACCCTTGAGAGTGGAGGGATAGAATTGAACTCTGGATCTTGTACAAGAAAATAGTATTTGTTTTAACGGATACAAAATTTGATTTACTATTATGTGTGTATCTTTGATTTTGTTGTTTTCTTTCAATACCTTTTCTTTTGGTAGAGGTACGTCTTGATACGGGAGGACAATAAAAAATCGAAGTCAAGTTTACTAAAAAAAAAAAGTTATATATGTTTCAAACTTGATTCTTGTTTAAGACACTCTAAGTGAGATCAACCAAATTAATTAAAACATGTATTTTTATACTTAAAATGCGTTTTTTTAATTGTTTATTGTTTAATGTTTAACACGTCATTTTACATGTTAAATTGTCATTATCCAAATCAAAAATCTAACTTGATTCTCATGTAAGAGTCACTTTGAATAGGTCTCACCATGAGATAACCTCATACAAGAGTTGCTTAACCTGATACTTTGTTTTTGAAATTGGTTTATGGTTAGACTCAATAGTTAATTTCATTTAATAGTTAAGAGTACTAATTTATTAGTTTCATAATGAATTTTGTTTTATGTTAGTTATACTTTCTTATAATTATTCACATTTATCTAATACTTATCTTAATTGTTAAACTTGATTGATATCTCACTAATTTTCTTTCCTTCATTTACTATTGCTTAAGAAGTTGAAGTTAACTTTATAAGTTATCTAAACCAAATTGGTAATGAATCACAACACTTACAAATCCTTACCAATACTAAAAGAATATGTAACCCATTCAAACATTGCTTACAAGGTATTTCACCTTGTCTAATCATCCTTTGCTTCACACCAACACATTCACAAAGGAAAATGTCTTTTACACACATGATTACTAAACATACCATTCTCCACAAACATCTCATTCATGATTTATCCACATATTGCATATACATTGAAATCAAATAAACATTCATTTGGTGATGTCTTAAATCATGCCAAAACCATTTTCTCCTTTTTACACATAGAAACTTCCCACAATTGTGGATCACTCTTATTCCAAAAACACATCAAAATCACAACAAATCACCCTCAAATCTCTCTTAACCCCTAAGCAAATAACTAATCAATTGAAATTTCTTTCTTTAATTAAATAATTTCTTAGTCTCTTTCAATTTGCACCCTTTTTTATTTTAGTTTATTCCACTTATTTTATACTCTTTTCTTTCTGGCAATGGTTTCACTTTCTTTCTTTGAATCTCATTCTCATATTTATTATCTCTCTCTATCTTAACCACTCATTTATATTATTTATTTATTTTTTTTATCTTACTCTTCAATCTAATTTTCCTTTTCACTTAACTTCACTCAAAACATTTTAGATGCATTTTCATAGAGACAGACAAATAACTAATCAATTGAAATTTCTTTCTTTAGTTAAATAATTCCAATTTACGCCTTCCCACATCCAAACATGGTACTTAAGAAAATCCCAAAAAAGTTGTCATCTTTGATCACCAAACCCTTTAAAAAACCCAAAAAATCTTCATTTCTACCTTCACGAATTCCACCCCCATTACCTCTTCCCCCTCCTCCTTCATACCAACCTTTACAAAAATCATCAATGGCACCCCATTTCAGAAAAAGATCAAATCTTTTTGTTTTCCCAAGAGCAGAATCATCTGTTTTACCTGATCCTTCTTTATTTTTCTCCCCTAATCTTCTTTCTTCTCCTCTTCCTACAAATTCCTTCTTCCAAAACTTTGTCCTTAAAAATGGCGATCAACCAGAATACATTCATCCATATCTCATTCGTCTATCCCTTTCCTCTCTTTCTATTTCATACCCATCAAGATTTTCTAATTCTTCTTTCATTTACCAAACTTTTAACCCTGATTTCACAATTTCTGCCCCGAATAATGAATCCCCAGATTCACAAAAAAGTCATAAAATTTCATCTTTTAGTGATCTTAGTGTAACTGTGGATTTCCCATCCTCAAATCTTAGGTTTTTCCTTGTTAGAGGAAGTCCTTTTGTTACTTGTTCTGTTTTAAAAGGTACTTCTCTTATATTCTCTACAATTCATGCAATTCTCTCATTTTCTTCATATGGATCAAACACTAAGTATATTGTTAAGCTTAATAATAATCAAACATGGGTAATTTATGCTTCATCACCTATTAATTTAACCCATTATTTGTCTAATATTACATGTGATTCTTTTTCTGGGATTATAAGGTTTGCTGTTATGCCTGATTCTGACCCAAAATATGAACAAATTCTTGATAGATTTAGTTGTTGTTATCCTGTTTTCGGTGATGCGGTGTTGAACAAACCCTATTCTGTTGAATATAAATGGGAGAAAAAAGGGTGGGGTGATTTATTAATGCTTGCTCACCCTTTACATATTAAGTTGTTATCAGATGAAAATGGTGATAATATTATGATTTTGGATGATTTTAAGTATAAAAGTATTGATGGGGATCTTGTGGGTGTTGTTGGGGATTCATGGGTATTAAGGACTCAACCTGTTTCTGTTACTTGGCATTCAATTAGGGGAATTGGGGAAGAATCTTATGCTGAGATTATCTCAGCTCTTGTTAAGGATGTTGAGGGTCTGAATTCGAGCTCGCTTTCGACTACCTCCTCGTATTTTTATGGGAAGTTGATCGCTCGAGCTGCGAGGATGGCTTTGATTGCTGAGGAAGTGTGTTATAGTGATGTTATTCCCATGGTTAGGAAGTTCTTGAGGGAGACAATTGAGCCATGGCTAGATGGGACTTTTAATGGGAATGGATTCCTTTATGATAGAACATGGGGTGGTATGGTGACTAAACAAGGCTCAACCGATTCGGGGGCTGATTTCGGGTTTGGTGTTTATAATGATCATCATTACCATTTGGGATACTTCCTTTATGGGATCGCGGTTCTTGCGAAGATTGATCCGGCTTGGGGAAGGAAGTATAGGCCTCAAGCATACTCATTGATGGCCGATTTCATGAACTTGAGTAAACGAGAAAACTCGAATTATACTCGTTTGAGATGTTTCGATTTGTACAAGCTACATTCTTGGGCTGGTGGGTTGACAGAATTTGCTGATGGGAGGAACCAGGAGAGTACAAGTGAGGCAGTGAATGCATACTATTCCGCGGCTTTGATGGGATTAGCTTATGGCGATACCCATCTTGTCGCTGTCGGTTCATCTCTTTTAGCGTTAGAGATGCAAGCCGCGCAAACTTGGTGGCACGTAAGGGAAGGAGAGGGAATGTATGAGGACATATTTAGCAGCGCAAACAAATTGGTGGGTGTATTATGGGCTAACAAAAGGGATAGTGGACTTTGGTTCGCACCTCCCGAATGGAAGGAATGTAGGCTCGGAATACAAGTCCTTCCACTATTGCCTATTACCGAAGTCTTGTTTCCTGATGCGAACTTTGTGAAAGATCTCGTAAATTGGACAATGCCGGCTTTGGAAAGGTCCGGGGTGGGAGAAGGATGGAAGGGATTCGTCTATGCTTTGGAAGGAATTTACGACAACGAGACCGCCCTAGAGAAAATAAGAAGTTTGAAGGATTACGATGATGGGAACTCGCTCTCGAATCTTCTATGGTGGATTCATAGTAGAAGTGATGATGAAGAGGGGTACCTTGGATCAGGAAGCCATTGTTGGTTTGATCACTATTGTCATTAGCTTTATTCCCTTGAGTTGTTGAATGTATATCTATGAAATATTAGGGTTTGTTTCATTTGTTTGTGTAAAATACATAATGTTGAATCATATGTAATGTGCTTTTAAATCAATAAGACTGTATCTGCTATAAACTGTAAGTTCTATTCGTAATGTACTTATAAGTATATCCCTCTATTGTTAGATTGGATAGTTCAAGTTCATTCATTTACATCCCAAATTGGGAGTTATTACAAAAAAATATTTAGATGTATATGTAATTATCTATGAGTTATTTGGGTCAGAAGTGTGGATGTAATACAGGTCTTTCTCATACCCCACGCTATATTTGTCTACTTAAAATGAGGGATAGATGAGATTTGAACCTATGATCGCGGATAATGTTCAACTTTGAGCATGCCTTGATGAAATTAGGGATCAAATTGCTTTAATTTTGCCAAAGAAATTGTTTGGGAATGCCTTTGGTTCGGCTATATTTCTATTATCGACAATGATCTCATATTGTCTCTCGGATATGATTCACAAACTCATTCACTTTCTTCACTCATCTCCATATTTATTTCATTTGCTTGTTTATTTTTCGTCTTGTTATTTTCCCATAATACAAAGATTTTTTTATTAGCTTTGTTTTATTAACTCATTTTTCTCTAATA
Source organism: Amaranthus tricolor (assembly GCF_026212465.1). Classification (NCBI taxonomy): domain Eukaryota; kingdom Viridiplantae; phylum Streptophyta; class Magnoliopsida; order Caryophyllales; family Amaranthaceae; genus Amaranthus; species Amaranthus tricolor. The sequence continues at coordinate 2,661,998 of NC_080062.1, forward strand.
AACGAATAAACAGTTAATATTAAATTTTATCAAATATCTCTATAAAGAGCTAACTTATTCAACTAACTTAACAACGAACAAAAGAAGTCAACCCTCCAACTAGTCAAATAATCCAAGTGAATGTGCCAACATCATTAACCAACAACATCAAACAATATTAACCAATAATCAACAACTATTTATCAATAACCTTATATGAAAAACAAAATATAACTTTTGTATACTAAAATAAATTTTTTTGTCCCACTTATTTTACATCATAAACAAATAAAATATTACTCATAATTTAAAATGTAACAAAATGAGTAGGACCACAAACGGCAAATTAATTATCAATCAAAAGTCTTCTTCCGAGGGAACAAAGCACAAAACATGGGTGATGATTTCAAATTCAATCATCATCATCATCATCATCATCATCCAGCTTAATGCATTCTTCCACCACCCAACTCGGGTAATTATACTATATACTTTGATTCTGTATATCAAATGCTAGTATTGTAATCCTATCACATTATCTTAATATATTCTATATTCTCTTTCTTATACACTTATGAAGTTGTACCCACGTTTTCTTGCACTAATTTTGGCTTAATCATTTCATCATTTTCTTGTCTGTATTACACTGCATTTTCTCAACATAGAAACTTTCCCCATTACAATCAAGGTAAAGATTTCTCTTTTTTTTTTTAATATACATTTTATTATGTTCTTGAGATATTTTTTATGAATAATTTTCTGGGCATTTGAATTTATGCAATGTGGGTGTAATTGTAGAATTTGGTTTGCTATATGGGTAATTTTCTCTGTTTGGTGATCTGAGTAATCCTCTGTTTGAGGAATTTTTGCTAATATGGAGGTTTTTGCTTTTACCCTTTTTTTTCTGAAAAATTGAGAAAAAAAATTGAATTTTTCATAGGAGGAAAGATTAATTGTCTATTAATTGGTTGAATTTGAGATTTTTACTTTAGAGAATCTAATGATGTGTTGTTGGGTCATGGGTGATGTTTTCTTTTCAGGGTTCTTGTCATTTTGATTGTGTTTGAGAATTCTGGGTTTGTGCTGTGAATTAGGTTTATCAATTTTGTTATCTAATTTTTTTGCCTAATTAGGGTTTTTGGTGCACATAAATTTTGTAGAAATTTGAGAATTTAAAAGGTTGTAAAGTTTGGCTGAAATTTAATGATTTTATGAAATTAGGTGCCTACATTTTGTAATCTTAGTTTTGATTTTGCCTGATTAGGGTTTTTGGTGCAGATAAATTTTGGTAATTTGTGGCAATTTGGATAATCTTGGAGGGTTGTAAGGTTGGCTGAATTTTAATGATTGTATAAAATTAGGTGCCTAAATTTTTAGGGAAGAACTAAAATCAACTCATTAAAAGATGGCTTCATCCCCAAATTCTCAACCTAATGGTCCTCCAACTCCTCCAACTATACTAAATCCCATCCTTCCGTCAGTACTACCGCCTGTCGAATCGCCTCCCGATACTAGTTCATCCGTACCCCTGCCACCCAATGATCCTCCACCACCTCCCCAAGAAAGTCCTCCACCGGTACCTAATCCACCATCACCCTCACCCTCACCACCGACTTTACCGCCACCAACACCACGTGCACCACGCCAGCCACGTTCATCTTCGCCACCATCGCCTCCACCTTCCCGTGATTTTCCTCCACCTTCATCACCTCCACCTGCATCTCCTCCTCCTGAACAACAAACGCCTAAACAATCACCCCCGGTTGCTTCTCAACCCCCGTCTTCTCCAAGCCCTCCATCTCCTCCAGCTCCTCGTGGTTCCACCCCGGCCCCTCCTCCATTTACTACGTTTGCTCCTCCTCCGCCTGTGGACTCTTTGTCTCCTCCAGCACCACCAACATCCACCCCCTCTACTCCAGTGCCACCTACATCCACTCTTTCTCCTCCAGGATCTTCAACGCCCACTGATTCAACCCCAAGACCTCCTTCGAAATCTGGAAGTACTGGCTCAAGTGTAACAGCAAATCCTGGTTATCAATCACCAAGTGACAATAGTGAAACAGTTAAGACAGGAATAGCCATTGGTGTTGTGGCCGGTGTTGTCATAATTGTTTTTGTGCTCGCCTGCATATGCTTGCGTAGGCGAAAGAAACGACACACTCGATACAATTCAGTGTATATGATTCCTTCTACGTATACCTCTTCTCCTACTCCAGGTAACAATTTTGTTTGGATTTGAATTTGATTGGCTACATAAGGTTTCTCAATTTGACTGCATGATTGTTGTCTTCACTGCATTCTCTATGATATGGTTTAAGTATCCGGTTTATGCATTTTATGCCCTCTTATACTCCATTTATCCCTTTGAATTTTCTTTCTTTATCCCGATCAGGGCTGTTCTCGGGGTAGTTTTGAGGTGCAACTGCCCAAGGCCCAGCTCATGAAGGGCCCATATTGAGTTAATCTTTATTATTAAAAATTAGTTCTTTATATATTTTCCATATATATTTTTGTACCTTATCATTATATAATCTTAAATTCGTACATTTATTTGACATTGATGTGATTTGAAAAAAGAGAAATTATATAAAGCATAATTGAAAAAAAAATACTGAAACTTTACTTATATAAGGCCCCTTTTCAAGTTTTCACCTAGAGCCCAAAAATTGTTAGGAACGGCACTGTTCCTGATGAGGGCGCTTTTTGTTGATGCTTGCAAGTATGTTCATGTTAATGTGGAATTGAATGCATAGATAACGGCTATGGGGTTTTTAATTGTTTCCAGGCACCTCTTTTATAAACCCGAAGGATGCTGGTGCCGGAGAGTTTGTAAATTCATCATCAGATAATCCAGGAATAGGCAATTCAAAACCATGGTTTTCATACGAAGAGTTGAGTACAGCGTCAGATGGTTTTTCTGCACAAAATATTTTGGGGGCTGGTGGGTTTGGCTGTGTGTACAAAGGCCTTTTGCAAGATGGAAGAGAAGTAGCTATAAAGAAGTTGAAAGATAATAGTGGACAAGGGGATCGTGAATTTAAAGCGGAGGTTGAGATAATCAGTCGTGTACACCATCGTTATCTGGTTTCGCTTGTGGGTTATTGTATTACCGATTTGCAGAGATTGCTTGTCTACGAGTTTGTTCCTAATGGCACCCTTCATTATCACCTCCACAGTAAGTCTCGGAGTATTTAAAATTGAAATGTTTAGTGCCTTAAATATCACTTCTACATTCATGCTTGTGTCTGAATCAGTGTCACATGATTCGCTAATCTCCTCTCGAATCGCGAATTGAGAAAAGCATTTTTGGTCGGTTTTTGGCTATTCTTGGGCAAATTTGAGCGAACTGTGAATTCAAAAGGCGAATTAGCTAGCGAATTATGTTGCACTGGTTTGAATCGTCCATTCTGCCGCCCCTTTAGATTCATGGGTTCATATTGTGCAATGGGAAATACTTTTGTATAAGAAAATCCTTATTGCACAATCCCGAGTTACACGAGTTCTGCTCATTTCTGCTTGTCTTTGGTATTCGCAGATACTAAGAAAGCGCCCATGCAATGGAGCCTCAGAGTCAAAGTTGCCTGTGGTTCTGCTCGGGGAATTGCTTACCTGCATGAAGACTGTAAGTCGTTTTCTTCGAACCACTGTTTTTGTTTTGATCCGTTCACTTCCTTTGACTCGTTTGACACTTTTCTAACACAATCTTTATTTTCCGCATCAACCACTACCAGGTCATCCACGGATCATTCATCGGGATATTAAATCAGCCAACATTCTTATAGATAACAACTTCGAAGCTAAGGTATGCTCTGCAATGTCTCCTGACTATCAAAATTTGAAAGACATCCGATTTAAGCCAATAATACATGTAGAATTTGTTATGATACTCGGTCTGTTGGTTTGAACCGAAATTATAGAGTCCATGACTTAATATCGATCCTTTGATGCAAACAGGTAGCTGATTTTGGGTTGGCAAAAATAGCACAAGAACTGGAATTAAATACACATGTATCTACACGTGTCATGGGAACGTTTGGGTATGTGATTTCGTCTGTTCATGTTGTTTTCGACATAATGTCCTTTAGAAGTATAATCTTTGTTAGCGATGATTGATTACATTGATTTGTTTGGTTTCGTGTAATGCTCTGGTATTGTTGTGGAGGGACTAGGGAGTGTAGTTTCAGGGCGTTGACACGTCTAATTATATGTCAAACACGGTGTATGTGCAGCTACATGGCACCGGAATATGCATCAAGCGGCAAGTTGACTGAAAAATCCGATGTGTTCTCTTTCGGGGTGGTGCTTCTGGAGATTATAACAGGACGTAAGCCTGTAGATGAAACCAGGCCACTAGGAGACGAGAGTTTAGTTGAATGGGTAGGTTTGCGATAACAATTGATACATTTTTTTTCCCTCTTTTTAGACTTTGTTCCGCTGATTTCTAGACATGTGAATGTGAACATCTTTAGGCTCGACCTTTGATGACCGAGGCATTGGACAACCAAAACTTTGATGAGCTTGCTGACCCGAGATTGCAAGGAAACTATGATAGAGGTGAGATGTTCCGGATGATTGAAGCTGCTGCTGCTTGTGTACGACATTCGGCTGGTAAGAGGCCGAGAATGAGCCAGGTAAATATTCATTCTGAACATAAGAAGGTATAAATTTTCTTATTGCAATAATATCGTCTAGAGAACTAGGGATGGTCATGAGGTGGGTCTAAAGCCGGTCCAGCCAAATCCTACCCAAACCCATTTATTTTTAATGCATCCAGGCCCGTTATTCATTTTTGAATTCCAGATCCGACCCAGACCCAATGGGTCTCAAAAATGAGACTCAAACCCTTAAAAAAGGGTGGGTCTGTGATGAGTCCAATATAGTCTTGAACCCATGACCATCCCTAGGTATAACCTCCTAGTGGGAGAGTTTTTGAAATAAAACTGAAATTATGCAAAAGTATTTAAGGTAGAACAAAAGTTGAATCGACTTGTTTTTCTCTGCTCCCTTGATTATAATTTGAAAGGTGGTGAGAGCATTGGCGACAATGAATGAGCTATCAGATATATCGAATGGTATGAAACCGGGACAAAGTGGTATCTATGATTCTAGAGAACAATCAGCACAGATTAGAATGTTCCAAAGGATGGCATTCGGAAGCCAGGAGTTCAGCTCAGAATATCAAAATAACACACAGAGTAGCTGGTCGAGTGACGGGAGAAGTGGACTAGTTTAAATCGTAAATATGGGATTGTTTCCGTTTTTTGGTTCATCGTCTTGTGGAGAGGTATATTCGATGCATGCTAACAAGGAACGATGAGTCCGTCCACTTGAACTCAAGGACATAGGGAAAGCGAAAAAATTGTTGAAAATTGCAAGACTCCTAACTTGGTTCGGCTTGACAAGAGCTCAGTAAAGATGTTTCCATAAGTGTAAAGCATCAAATATTTATTTTGTCACGGCTAAGACATGATTTGGGGTTGTTTTAGGGTGTGCTAGCGATTGTGATTTCCCTTGCTTCCTCTTTGATCTTCTCTTTCCTTGTTTCTTTTTCCTTTATAGTCATTGGCCATTGATTTTGTATTGTGTATTGAATAATTATGTATTGGTTTAGGCAATGAAAAACAAAGAGTTAAAAAAAAAAAAAAAAAAAAAAAAAAAAAAAGATTTTTATACTAATTGATCCATTGTTTAGAGTTAATTTTGAATCGTTAATAAGAATATTTGGTATTACTTATAAACACCCTTTGTGATTTTTCCCTAATGGATGTTTAGGTTGTGTTTCTTTCCTATTGAGACTTGGATGGTTTGTTTGTCTCTTGTTATGAATATGATTCTTGGTAATAAAAGTTATCTCACTAAAATCAAAAAAGTCGTGTAAATGTAGTATATATAATATAACCTCAAATTTATCATGACAAATATCATCACATTTTGTGCAAAGGCAGATTACTCAATTGAAAAGCCAATTGAATGATGTTATCCAAGATTATTGCCCTGTTTTTTTGTCCATCATGGTAAAACCAAGACTATTATATGTCACTTATTTGAAAAAAAACTAAGTGCAGATAAATGGAGAGCGCCTATTGAAATATTATGTGATCGAGGTGCACCCTTAAAATTAAAGGGCAAGTTTTATTGAACGAGCATTAAACCAGTCACCTATTCAACTATATGGATCACAATGTTATGCTTTTAGAACAAATTATAGTAGGAAAATAAAAATATTAAAATGGTCTGATAGATGAGCTGGCATATTTAGATTTATTCAAAAAAAGGTTATTTTATATAAACTATAACTTTTATAAGCTCAAACATATATCACATGATTTACTCAAAAAAAGAAGAAAAAAAAAAACAAACAATCATCACATGATTAACCCTAATATATTCATTGTGTAGCAAAAAATCCTCTAGTTCCAGAGACATTGGTTTTCTACTTCTAGTACAAGATCAGTGCACACAAACAGCACAAAGTAATTTTTTTAAATCTCGGCCTCCAGGTCGAATGACATGGTTTAAGACGTTTACGAATATAAAAAGAACAAAATCTAGCCAATGATTCTGCCGAAGACGAGATACATTCAAAATATATCAAACAGGTTCGCAATCGCAGCTTGCTCCTTGCAGCTACAACATTGCCTGTTCAAATTGTTCATTACATTTAATATGCGTTCTATCTGAGCCACCATCTTTGGACGACAGAGAGGGGTGTGTGAAGGAAAGGTGCATAGCGGTGAATTGCCGGGTTCACACTCCTTCCGATCTTTGTCCATACACTTTGATGATAGCCAGCAGTAGCAGGAGCATGATACATAAGCTTTAACAGCTGCATCGATAAAATTCCGAAATATTTGTTAGCTTCCGTTACATAACCCAAAATGCTCTCCCTGGCCCGTTTATTTTCATTATGGATCGACCCGTTAAAAGCCCAATCCTTTTAAAAAATAAGAGTGGGTTGACCCGTTAAAAGCTCGACATTTTCAAAAATTAACAGGCTCGACCCTTTTATAATGAGCCGGGTCACAGGCTCTTAGCAGCACCACCCCCCCGGTTGTACACCTCTAGTCTCGATCAACACGTTCTCGGACTTAGGTAATAAAGTCCACTATCAACCCCATCCTATGTTATTCGAACTCTTCATTTTCTTTCGCGTACCCATGTCCGATCCTAAATTTTCAGACATTGGTATGGCATTTAGACACTTCATTTTTGGCGTAAAATTGAATATTTAGACGTATCCGTCACTTGGACACATACCGGTATCCAACATCAGTACCCGAGTCCAAGTAACATAGACCCTATCTACCAAATGGTGTGTTTTCCTTCCAATATCGAAAGAACTTATTTTGCGTAAAATGTAAAGAGTTCCTCCTCCCGTTTTCCTTTTCATTTCCCTCTCTTTCCCTATTGGTATCGAAATGAGGAAAATCTAATCCCTTCATTTTCCTCCCCTTTATTTCCCTACATCTCCGCCTATCCAAACATAGTATAAGTCCAGTAGTATACCTGCCAATACATGAAAATTTGAATAAAGTTGCGCTGCCATCTGCAAGAAAACAAAAACATTTTCGATTTCAGAAAATAGAAACGAAGGAAGAGAGTAGACTGACAAAGGCATATAATGAAAGAAAGAAAGAAAGTTTTACGTACGAGAACAAGGAGATGATAAGAAGGAAACCAAGTCCAACTTCAGCATGAGAGGATAATATACTAAGGGTGGTAGTATTAGATTCCACCCACACACAAAGCTCTTCCAAATATTTTCTGTTCATGAACAACAGATTGAAATTAGATTCAACCTTCTAAAAACGGAAAAAAAAAAAAGAAATAGACTCTAAGAAAGAAAGTAAACGCGGGAAATGTCATAATCCACTAATGGGAAGGTTTGTTCGACTTGAACGAAGGGTAGAAAGAGTTATCGAAGACCATCACACGAAATTTAAGACAAAGCTAACGCGGAATCTATATAGTCAGTCCACCCAACGGCCATGTTTCCTTGATGACAGATTCATTATTAGCAGATAGAAAAATCTTTAAGGACACTATCAATCACTGATATAGATGTAAACAGAAATGTTCAAGGAAAACCAACTTGGCCTACCCAAGACTCCGCGATTCTAGCAACAACACCCAATGAAATGCCTAAAGCTATGTTACTCGAACTCTTCATTTTGTTTCACGTACCCATGTCCGATCCTTGATGCTCGGACATTGGTATGACTCTTAGACACTTCATTTTAGGAGTAAAATTGAATATTTAGACGTATCCGACACTTGGACACAACCAGTATCCAACATCAGTGTCCAAGTCCAAGTGACATAGGCTAAAGCGCTACCAAATAAAACAATATCTAAAGATTCAAACCAAATTAAGTAATAATATCTAAAGATTCAAACCAAATTAAGTAATGCCTTTGCTCAAAATGGAGTCAAACCTTCAAAATATAAAGCTGCCAAGTCAGCAGGATAGCATATATTTGCTTTGAATTTTAAAAATTCTATACTTGTAAAATCATTCGACCGCTTTCCTCTAGTCCTCCCTGTGAAGGGAGTACAGGTATGGATTGTTAGTCACCTTCCCTCACCCAGACCCTGCTTCCAAGCGGGACATTGGGTATGATGATGATAATGACGACGACTTGTAAAATCATAGCAACCCACATGTTGAAAGTCATAACAGACTTAATGGCAAAGATTCAAACCAAATGCAGACTTTGGATATAATTAATGTTTAGTATTTTCATTTTAAGCTCCTTATACATAACCCTTACGACTACAAATATCATTTTCCACAAAATATTCCGACGATGAGCAAGCTCACGTGTTGAGATTAGTGTAAAGATGAGGATTCCTACCTGTATAAGTTGGAACGACTGAAGTTACGCCTTAGAAACTTCGCAACATGCTCAAGAGATCGACAGAGAACGGGAATTAAGGCAACTGAAAGATATTTTGAAGTTACAATCAGTAAAACCATAATATCAACATTTTTTATTTGACGAAAATATAAATGAGTAATACTTTAAAATAAAAAAATTAAAAAAAACAGAAGCTTACATCTGAGGCAAAGATTGGAAGTGACAAACATGAGGGAGTAAATAAAATAGATAAAATCCTTTGTTGCAATAATTGACTGCAACCAGATTTGGACAGCCTGCATATTCAATGCCCTAGGTCTCTGCAAAAAGAATAGTGATTATATACAAGTGAGTAGTCAATTGTATGAACTATAGAGCAATGAGAATAAACTCGATGTTACTTACCCCATATAGCGAGTACAAAGAATATAATGACGTGCATGTTGTGCCCACTAAAGATAAGCGATAAGCCCTATTTGAAAGATTTGCTGGAATGAGGGGAAAGACCGAAAGTAAAGCCAAAACAAATACCTGCCAACGAAAGGAAAATTCATGTCATGCATCCAACTAAGATGCAACAAAGTTAGGGAAGGCAAGGGTATTAAACTACATTAAGCAACAAAACCAAGAGAATATTACACGTAAATGTTTCTCAAATCCTACCTATGTCCCACGAAAAATGCCCCATTGGCAATTGGTGGGGATATTAAGAAAAGTGGGTAAAGTGGTATTTTATGGGACAGTAGGAGAAACGTGTAGATGAGATGAAAATTAAAGTTAAATGCGTAGATGAGAATTAAAGAATGAGTCTAGGTCATTGCCAAAAATAGAAATTGGGCAAATTTAATAGGACGGACTAAAAAGGAAAGTGGGCCAAATTTCGTGGGACAGCAAAGGAGATTCTGAGCATGTTCGACATATTCGACCGCACATGGCCCCGAAAAATTGGAAAAGCCTCAATATTATATTATGTAGTATATATTAAGTATTTAAAGATAAAAAATATTAGAAAAGTAACATAATTTTTGAAATTACACAAAGCCTTCAAAGAATTTTCCAATTTTTACTTCACCCCTGTGGGACAAAGGAGGAATAGTGGCTTGGTACCAAGAAGGGCCAGCTCAATCTATACAGTCATTCTCAAATTCCTTGCATGAATGGCAATTTCGTTTATTACAAAAGACACCCACAATTTACTTACCCAGGCATTCACAGAAAACAATACAGTTTGCCTATCCCAGCGCATCGCAGTTGGAGTTGAACCAGAACTGGGTGGAGTTGTTGTCCCAGATCCCGTTGTTCTAGAATTAGAACCTGGACAATGGAAGAAGAAATATCAGGGTAAATACAAATATTATGTCTGCTGTAAAATAATTGCTCATACTTCACTTTTATAAGCATACCTGAGCCACGAGATCTTGCTTGCTCACTAGCTGGTGTTGATGTCGACGAAGATGATGAAGTTTGCCTTGCCGACTGAGAGGAGCCAGTAAATGACATTGGCTCAACGATAAGACCAGGATCCTGCCAGAGCAATAACATCCAGATAACATTAAGATTAAGCAATAAAGGAGGTGGGTGTGGATGGGTGTCTGTGCAAGAGTGAGTAAGAAAGAGAAAGAACCAAAATATTTATAAAAAAATAAAAAAATAAAAAAACATGGTGATTTCAAGCCAAAAACAAAATATAATAAGGGATAGCAAGTAAATGATTAGCAGTGTAATTAATTTCACGCTGAAAGAACATAATATACGACAGCAATATGCGACAATGATTCAACATTTTTCTTCATACAAGCAGTACAATATTTCTACTAAACTTGTACCAAAAAGAATATGGTTAATAACTTCTGATACAAATTTATCAAAAGGGAAAAGAAAACCAAAATGTTGACGACCCCATGTTGTTGGAAATTTGGTTTGGCATTGTTGAAACTTGAAAGAGAACCAAAAATCCATAATCAAGCACTTGGATGCTCTTCTTTAAACCACCAGAAAGAAAAGCATCTGCAAGCATACAGAAAAATGGCAAACTACATGACATGCTTTTTCCTATATAAAAATATTTCAAGCTCATCTCTTTTAATTCTCTACGTAGACATTCTTCATAAGGAAGCTTTCAAAATTTCCATCCACACTTCTTATTAAATTGTTACCACTCTACGAGCATAACTCCATGTGGTCATGTCTATACTAACGTTTCTATCCAATCAAGAATACAGGAAAAGTTTCCAACTATATAGGACATGATCATCAAGTAAATGATCCGATTATTAAAATGGAAGCAAAAACGGTTTAAGGTAGCTTTAACTCTGAATAAGGACATACACCACTTATGGTCCGTTTGGTTTATCAGTACTAAATGATGGTAGTGGGAATGATTTTTAGTGTAAATTTTTGTGAAATATACCATGTCATTCCCATGGTAATGAAAAGTTGATTATCAAATGATATTTTATTTACAATTTTTCATCACCACCTAATACCACCTCTCCACATGGTAATGCAATGGAATGAATTTTGTGAAGATAATAAGATGATTGAAGTAAAACAAGCAAGGCCATTAAACTTGTCATGAGTTTTTCCATCAAAATTATACTAACTTTTCCTTCTCATTCCCAATATTTAATACTGAATACCAAATGGGCCGTTAAAGTCATGAAAAAGAAAGATATTATTCAATCATGCCCCTCAACTTGGAAATTGAATACTGAGAAAATAATCCCAATCAATGAAAACACTAGAGTAACTTAAACAGTAAGGAAATCTAAGTTGCACCAATACAATACAAGGATGGGTATATACTTGTGCTACGGGGTAAAGGGACCAGAAATTCAAAATCATAATAAGGAAAGTATGGCTTCTTTTTGAGTGAAGTATCCCATATCTTCTCCATTGCAGGGATGGGGATATAATGCTACATGATAGAAAGTTATCAAGTAACTTCATCATTCATCAAGGACAATTCACAAGGTGATTGGAGTTTAATAGGAGAAATTTAGAAGCTAATGAATAACAAATGTATTTACTCCGTACGAATATGAATCTTTAATAACAGGGATTCAATTGAACTAAGGAGAAAAAACATTGTCAAATTCCAAGGATTGACAATGACCTAAACCAATAACGGAACAAATATTCTTCAAATCCAAGAAAAGTTTCAAACCTTAACCCTAAAAAATAAAAACATATAAAACCCAACAACCAAAAGCCAAGTACACACAATTGCACTAAAAACTTCAAATCAAGAAAACCCAGAACAAAAAACATCAAAACTAAAAACCCCCAACAATCAAATAACCAATTCAATTGAAAAAATACATTCCAAAAACAATTTTTCATCAAAATTGCAATAAAAACATCAAATCCATCAAACCCGAAGCTGAAAACATCAAATATAAAAAATACCCACAACCTAATAACTAATTCACTTGAAGAAAAAACAAGTTCTAATTAAAAATCACAAATTTTAAGTTTTTAACATATTATTCATACTAAAAACAGCAAATTGGGAATCTAAAAGCAAAATAAAGGATTCAGAGAACGGTTTTATACTATATATCGCTGATAAAACTTGCGTTTGAAGTGATCAACAATATCAGAATGAGAAGCCATGTTAGGAGGGATGAGAATATTGGACCAATAATCAGCCCATCTAGGGTCTTTCTCATAATCATATGCAGCAGCTGCAATTCTTTTAATCTTCTGTGCTTCTCCAGTTTGATCTTCATCTCCCATTTTCACAAACAATTCACAATTGTGTTTTCAGATTTGGTTTTGATAATCAATCGATTGTGTGTTGTTGAGTTGACTCACAGTTTCTTTTCTTTGTTGCAACTTGCGAAGGTTTTTCGTTTCTTCCGGAATTGATTTTAGAATTAGAGAATGAAGGAATCTTGTGGAATTGGACTTTAGGAACTTGGGCTAGGCCTATATGTGAGTGTCAGTAAAATTGGGGTATTTATGAGTGACATTTCATTTTGTATAAGACTGTTTTACTATAGGACAAATCTATATAATTAGCTTATTTTTTCAATTGTTCACATTAAATTTATATGTGATCTTTTTTCTTTTGAGAGAAAAGAAAAAGTAAGAATCAGATAAAGTCATATTGGAATACAAAGCATCCTCAAGCCAGGTCGGGCCAGTTTTGTCCCAAACCTCTTGACTAAGACCACAAGCGGCCCACTTAGCTAATCTATGGGCAACCCCATTACAATCGCGAAAGCAAAAGAGGAAAGAGAGCGATCTAAAATAACTACGAAACGACAAACAATTATCAATAATAGTTTGAACATGAAAACCCCGACTACCGATCCTATATAAAGAATCAAAAATAACCTTGCAGTCACCCTCAAAAGACACATCACTCCAACCCTTTTCTTTAGCCACGAACATCGCCCAAAACAAAGCTTGAGCCTCAACAATCTCCGCAAAACCATCAAACCAAACACTCTTCAAACCCGCAAAAATAAAATTTCCCTCAGAATCTTGAGCAATAAATCCAATACCATGCTTCTCACCGCCAACAGAAAAAGGCCCATCAACATTAACCTTGCTCACACCCTCCATGGGTTTCCTCCAGACAACCAAAGCACTAGACATACTACTAACGTGACGCTCCAGCGAGAGAGCGTTATGGTACTTATGATTAAAGACGAGGAGAAGTCCGAACATTATCAAATATACCTTCGTCTCGAACCTTCCAGATCTGCCAACAAAGGGACACAAAAATCTCCGCAGCTTTCGATCCTTTGTCACCCCAAACCCAATCTAAAAGCTCCCTAAACGAAAACCAAGGATGACTAGGAAAAAAAAACTCAGCAACCTTCCAAAGCTCGCAAGACCAAGGACACACAAGGAGTAAGTGCATTAAATTTTCCTCACATCCACACCTTGAACAAAGAATATGATGCGGAATACCTTTCTTACGAAGGTTAAACCCATGGGGAAGAATATCCCAACAAGCACGCCAAGTGAAATCACGAACTTTCGGAGGAACCCTCAATTTCCATATCTTGGCCCAAGTCGGATCTGGACCCGAAGAGCAAGACTCCTCAACTATCCCATGCATCGCCTGAAGATAAACTTCTTTTACATGAAACCTCCCATCTGAACTCAAGGCCCAACACAACTCGTCCTCACCTCCTCTAAGACTAATGGGAATACAAAGGATTCTCTCAACTTCAAAAGGCAATAAAACATCTCGAACTAAATCCTTTTGCCACTCCTTGTTAATCGAATCAATAGTATCAATACCCAATTCTCCTCTAGGAGAAATGATCTGACCCGAACCAGCGCCATCGAGCCAAGCATCCTTCCTAACACGAATGCATTTTCCGTTACCCGCTTTCCAACGCAACCCATTTCCAATCACCTTACGAGAGCCCAGAATACTGCGCCCCCCATAACTAGGATAATGACCGATCTTTGCACTCCAAACATCACTAGAATGACGAGCTTTGAGAGATCGGGCTAACAAAGTGTTCGGACGATAATGGATCCTCCACAACTGTTTTGCCAACATAGCCTGATTGAGAACCTCCAGATCCCTAAACCACAAACCACCACAAATCTTAGGTTTGCAATGAAGATCCCAAGACTTCTAACAAATGCCCTTCTTGTCTTTCGAAAATCCCTACCAAAACCTCCTAGTCATGCTGCTCAAATCGTTACATAGACCAACCGGAAGCTTGAAACAACTCATCGCAAAAGAAGGGATAGCCTAAACAACAACTTTAATAAGAACCCCTTTCCCCGCTCTCGAAAGCAACTTCTCTTTCCAACCTTGCAATTTCTTCCACACCCTATCACGTACAGCCGTAAAAGAAATCTTCTTAGATTTATCAAAAATCGTAGGGAGACCTAAGTATTTGCCATGCATAGCAACCTCCACAAAACCCAAAGAAATCCTGATAAGGTGACGGGTCCTAGGCTCAAGCTTATTACTAAACGAGATCTCGCTTTGCTCCACATTAACCTTTTGACCAGACAAAACTTCATAATGACTCAAAATGTTTTGAACTGTGTTAGCCTCCTAAACAGAAGCACGGGTAAAGATAATACTATCATCAGCAAAAAATAGATGGGTAATATCAGGCGCATCTCTAACAATAACAACCCTTCTCAACATCTTAGAAGCTTAAGCTTTCTTGATTAATGCACCCAAACCCTCAGCACACAATAGGAACAAGTACGGAGAAAGAGGATCCCTATGACGAAGGCCCCTGTGAGGAATCATTGAAACTGACAACTGCCCATTCACCAAGAAAGAATAAGAAACTGTCGTTACACACTCCATAATTCTGTGAACCCATCTTTTTCGAAAACCCATTTTCAACATAATCCTATCCAAAAAAATCCCACTCAATCCTATCGTAAGCCTTACTCATATCAAGCTTCAAGGCCGTAAAACCTTTTTTGCTAGTAGAACTAGTTTTCATGAAGTGAAAAACCTTTGAAGCAAACAGAATGTTATCGGTAATAAGTCTCTCGGGAACAAACGCACTTCAGTTGTCATCTATGATATCTGGAAGAAAAATCTTCATCCTATTTGCAAGAGCTTTCGAGATGAGCTTATAAGAAATTTTACACAAACTAATAGGGCGTAAGTCCTTCATATGTTTAGGCTTCTTCACTTTTGGGATCAAAATCACATTAGTCTTATTAATACGATCCAACATATTCCCATTATTAAGGAACTGAATAGCCATGCTACTCACCTCCTCCCTAATTATATCCCAAAACTTATTATAGAACAGGGCTGGAAGCCCATCCGGACCAGGAGATTTACCAGGATGCATACATTTCAAAGCTGCCAAGATCTCATCCTTAGTCAACGGCTTAAGAAGAGAAGCACACATATCATCAGATAATCGAACATCAATGTTATCAATTTGATCAATAGAAATGGGAGGGCGAGACGATGTAAAAAGATCAGAATATAGGCACAAACAACATTCATTATTTCCGATTGCTCAACTTTTTCTACACCATTCGAATCAAACAAGGACTTAATTCTATTTTGTTTCCTACGATGAGAAGCACAGTAGTGAAAATAGGAAGTATTTTTGTCCCCATCTCGAAGAATAAATGGTCGACATCTTTGCCATGATT
Source organism: Amaranthus tricolor (assembly GCF_026212465.1). NCBI lineage: Eukaryota > Viridiplantae > Streptophyta > Magnoliopsida > Caryophyllales > Amaranthaceae > Amaranthus > Amaranthus tricolor. The sequence goes on from NC_080062.1 coordinate 2,677,951, forward strand.
CAGTTTCAATCTTCCTCCGAATATCTCGAATCTCAATCTCAACCCGACGCTCTTCCTCAATAATAGAAACAGTTTGAACCATCACCCAAAGTCTCTTTAGTCTCTTTAAAAGCCACCAAAGGCGTTTATGGATAATGCGACCACAGTGAAAAACCTTCTCAATCCAACTCCCATGATTCAACCTCCCGGCCTCATGCCAAGCATTAACCATCACCTCCTTGAAATCACCCACATGAAGCCACGCCTCAAACTTAAAAGGCTTCTCATCCCAAGGAACCTTGCTCCCACCCCTACTAATCTCTTTGCAAGCTTTCACCAATATAGGATCAGAAGAATCCCATATGATATTTTTCACAACAAAAGAAGGAAAAAGATCTAGCCAGTCATCGTTAGCAAGAGCTCTATCCAACCTTTCTTTTATAAAATCGTCACCTCTTCGATTAGACCAGGTGAATTTATAACCGGAAAAACCCAAATCTTTCAACCCACACACATCGATGGCATCACGAAACCCCATAATTGAAGAAAGATCACAAGTTACCACCCTTTTTTCCATCTCGAACAAGACCTCATTAAAGTCACCAGCTACGAGCCACAGCATAGACGGTGACCTCCCAAGATCTCGAATCAAGTCCCAAGTCTTACATTTCTGCCCAGCTTCCGACCACCCATAAATTCCAGTCCCTCTCCAAAATTCACCAGAACCACATTTCACCTCGAAGTCAATAAACCGCTGCCCCATCACATGTATAGTAACATCTAACTCTTTAGACCAAAACAAAGCAACACCCCTGATCTTCCATCTGCATTGACCCACACACCATTCGCAAAATTCAATTTTCGTTGAATCTTGCGCATCTCAGAAGTCCACCTTTTCGTCTCACAAAAAAAATGATATCAGGATAATTCTGATGAATCAGATCCACAAGGGATCGAACTGCCGAAGGACTCCCCAATCCACGACAATTCCAAAATAAATAGATTGGTCATTGATCACCAAGGGCCCAATTCATAGGATCCGCTACTTCCAAATTAACACCAAGACAATCACTATCAACCTCCAGGTTATCCACCCTCCGCCTTTGGATACCACGATCATCCCCCAATTCCCCTTCTAAAATAGTGACCTCCTCAACATTTCTTTTGCTCTTACCATCAAAATGGTTCCAAAGCATACTCTGAGAATGACTCCCTATATGATCATTTTAATATATGAAATGTACATGGATCAATCCAATAGAAATAGTTGAGGTCTCATTTTAAGAATTTGTGTATGACTTTGAATTGTGACTAGGGGTGTTTAATGGGTCAGGCCCCCATTTTCAGCCCTTATTCGGCCCACTTTTAGTTTATAAGGATCGGGTCGAAAATGGGTTGGGCCTAAAACGGGCTCTACTATAATTAAAATGAAATGGCCTATAAAAGAGCTCAATAAGGGTCGAAAAGGAGCCTTTATAAATAGCATAATTAATATATAATTTAAATATTATAAATGACAATGTCAATGAGTATTATTAATATTTTTTTCAATTTAATTGTTATAAATGATAATTTAATTGTTATAAGTTGATAAATAGGGATTAAAATAATTTTTAGTAGAGCCGGGCCGGACTTTCAAAGCCCGGCCTATTTAAAGCCCATATTAAGTTTAAAGGGCCCTTATCCAACCAGACCCATTTTTACTTAAGCCTGGACCGACCCTTATCTGACCCATTGAACACCCCTAGTTGTAACTATGACTTATGAGTCGAGTTTATTTGCATTAAGGCTAAGATGTTCGGTGCAAGGTAATTGTGTAAATATTATTAAGTGTTTATTGTCTAGATAGCTATAGTTTTATATTAGATCGTTGTTTAATTAGCTGTGTAAATTAATATTGTTCGCTAAAAATAGTATTAATAGAATTATGGTAGCTGTTGAGATATATTTTGTAGGGAAAAATGTAAAAAATAATCTTAAAATCTAATTTCGATTTTAAAATGCTACAAGCTATAAAGTGCTACTTGTTACTATAATGATTATGATGTTTTTTTGGTATGTACCAACTCTAATCTCTAGGCTTGAGATTAAGAAAACTTGTTCAAAACCATTAAAACGAAGGAGAGTTGAGTTTAGACTAAGGTTTTTGAGTTTTACTCCATAATTCTATTTATTTCGGTTGAAATCAAAACTAGAGTTGTTTAGATCAAGTAAGGTCAAAAAACATTAATCTTAATTTGAATCTACATAAAATTAAAATATAGTACTCATTAATAGCTTTTACTAGTAGCATATTACTTTATCTGCCCCTCTAGAATAACATTATTTTAATTTAAAAGTTTTTATATTTTTTAATTAAATGGTATCATTCTAGATTGACAGAGGAAGTATAACTTTTTGTGGCTATATTTGTCATTCAAAACCTTCCTTTCATACTCCTTCTGTTCTTTTTTGATCTTCCACATTACTATAATGGATAGTTTTAAAATTTCTTCCACTTTAAAATACTTTTTATTTTTAGAAAGTTTTTATCCCACTTTTACCCTTTAAACCCCCCTTTTCTTTTAATGTACCCCTTTTCTTTTATTTATAATTATTTTCTCTCTCATACTTTCAATACAATCATTACTTCACACTACTATTTAATTAAAATAATACTCACTACAACCTCATACTTCTAATACAATCATTACTTCACACTACTATTTAATTAAAATAATACCCACTACAACCTAAAGATTCTATCTTCCTTAACATGTGTGAAAAACCCAAAGTGAAAGATCAAAAAAGAATGGAGGAAGTAATTTTTTAATGATTAGATTTTGTAAAGAGTTATTATAGCATAGTTTGAGTCATTATAAGTCCGTGTCATACTTATATATGAATTTGGTCAAATTTAACTCTTTTAGTTTTAAATATCAAAAAATTTTATGTGATCACTTTTTAAAGAATAAAAATTTATTTAACCACATAGGTGTATAAATTATTGAATATTTCATTGACTTGATTAGAGTGTAGTCAGCAAGAAATTCAATGGCTAGGGAGTAGGATAAATTTACATGTGATGAGCATGAGATGCACAAATGAACATTATAGAGAGGAAAGGACCCACACCCACCGAATGAGTATTATGATCAGATTTGGTGCTGTTGTCATGTTTTTACTTTAAAGTTGGCCATTTGCAAAGTAGGAGTACCAATAATAGAAGAACCGAACCGGCGGATTTGACAAACAATTCATTACTTTTAAGTTAATTACATCGGCTAATTTAACTGTTACTTTTATTAATTTTTTTAACTCGCTTTTATGAGCAGCTTCTTAGAAAATAGCTTATTTGTAACAATAAATTGTTTCAGTCAACTAATTTACTTAACATTAATATTTGCTAGTATAACCATTCAACCCTTTATTTATATCAAAATAAGCTAAAATTGCCTAATAAGCTATTTTGCCAAACACCCCATCCCCATATACTATTCGGATAAAAACAATTTGTTTTCCGCAAATTTTTAAGTGAGAAGATATTATGATGAGATCATCTTTATTGGGATGATCTATGTATATTTAATATGCCAAAGTGATCAATGATTACTTACAATTTTAAAGTGATTAGCTAGAAAATGAGCTTATTATATGAACACGTCTTATAGTCAGACCATCCTACAAAACGAGTTGTTTTTCCATAAAATATCATGTTATCTAATTTTCTTAATTTTGCCACTATTGTTAATGAAGCAATTATCATGAAATAAAATAAATTTATGTAAAATGAGTAGACGGAAAAAATGAATTTGTTGGGATATGATAACATGGGATTGGACGGTGGGATTTGGACTCTCTGGTGGATGGCATCTGCCTTTAATTTCAGCAATTTGGGTGTCTAAGTGGGAGTGTTAAACTATTCAATGAAAAACACAAATTCGAATTGTTAGATAGTGAATTAAAGCATATTAAATTATTAATAATAAAACTTTCTTTATTTTTATAGCACAAAAAATTCGACAATAAGTCAAAATTGATAACTTGTATTTCCTCTTTTTTTTAGTCGCACCCAACATTATTTCTCCATTATTTTACATTTTGCGGCTAGTAAAAAAAAAAATATTGTCACGTTGGATCTTGTTTTATTCGTCTCGACGTATTTCTTTATAATATTAAATTTTTATAATTTTTAGTTGTGTATAACTCGAGATATAATCAATTAAAAATAACGAAAGAAAGTATTTGGGTGCAACTAAAAAAACGGAGAAAGCAATAAAGTTGAGTACTCGACTAATTATTTTTTGCAAAGTTGAGTACTCGACTAACTAAAAAAACTTGTTAGCTAGTGTTTAATGATTTTCATTTTTTATCCTTGTGATAATGGTTTAATTTTACTATTATAGAAATAATTGGGTTTTATTTTGTTTATCTTATTTTAATCATTTTTAATAAATAAAATCAATTTTACTTGGCAAAAATTAGTTACAATGTAAAAATAGTTTTGACAAATACTAAAATTAGTTTCAATCATGTTGATAATAACACCCATCAGGGGTATTTTAGTCTTTAATAATTCAAGGGTAAAATTGTAATCCTTGTTTTTAAGTCTTGTATGCCTAGTATAAAAGCTTCTTGATGAAGCTTCTGCTTTCTGTAATTCATTCTTCAATCAATTGATTCCTCTTTTCTCTTCATCAATGAAAGCTTAATCTTCTTCTTCCTCATTGATTTTCTGAGTTTTGATTGAAGATTTTATCATGGTATCAGAGCGGGAAATCAAAGATCCTCAAAGTTTTCATTTGTTACAGTAAAATCAATTGCTTCAAATTTCTGCAGATCTCTTCAAGAAATCGTGAGAATTTGAGTAATTTTCTCTAAATAATATCACGAATTGAATCAATCAATTTGTTGTCTTCCTTTTTCACCCATAACAGATTGAATCAATCAATCTATTGTTTCTTTAAAATTGTTTCTGTTTTTCTTTTCTTTTTCTTCTTCCCTTTGCATGAAAATGGCGGCACATTCATCAATTCCAATAATTTCCGATCCAACTTCACCTTATTACATTAATCCATCTGAGAATACTGCTCTACCAATCATTTCTGAGAAATTTTTCGGAGAAGCTTATGGAGAATGGAAGAGAAGTATGATGATTGCTCTTGCAACAAAGAATAAATTAGGGTTTGTTGATGGAACTTTGCCAAAACCTGCTGAGAATGATCCAAATTGTGGTGCATGGAAGAGATGTGATGCTGTAATCATTTCCTACATTTTGAGATCTTTGGAAAGCTCGATTGCTAGGAGCGTTTTGTTCTTAACCACCTCCCAGGAAATATGGAAAGATCTTGAAGAAAGATTTTCTCAGACTTCAGGACCTCAGTTATATTCTTTACAGCAATCTTTGACGGAATTGAAACAAGGCCCAGAAACTTCAATCACTGATTTTTTTACTCAATTAAAGGCTCTTTGGGATCAAATAAACCAGATAAATCCATTACCCTCTTGTACAAGCAGTGGATGTACTTGTAATCAAATCTTTATGAAACATTAGCAAGAAGAAAGACTTGTACAATTGCTTATGAAGCTGGACAATAAATTCAATGCTGTAAGAACCAACATCCTAATGATGCAACCCCTGCCAAACATTTCTATGGCATATAAACTACTTATACAAGAAGAAAAGCAAAGGGAAGCAAGCTTAGTTGACGAAGAATCAAATAATAGAACCATGGTTTTTGCTGCAGATTACAAAAGAAATTACAAGAACCATTATCAAGGTTCAAGAATGACTTTTCAGTCATCAAATGGAAACAAATTAGTGGTAGCAGGAAAAAGACCCTATTGTGAACATTGCAGAATTCCTGGGCATACTATTGAAAAATGTTTCAAGCTTCATGGATATCCTTCTACTTTTACAAAAGGAAAAGCCAAGAAGACTACAGCAATAGCACAAATGCAAGAAGAAAATGAAGAGAAAGCAGAACCAGTTGCTCATATTTCTTCAGAACAATTCAACAATATTCTTAAGGCTTTACAGTCTCAAAAAACACAAGAATCTCAAATACATGTGGCAGGTACATGTTTCTTAATTTGCTCAAACCAAAATTGGATCGTTGACAGTGGTGCTACAGATCATATTTGTTCAAATCTAGATTTGTTTGAAGATTATAAAGTGTTTGATAAAAGTCCAAACACTATTACAATTGCTGATGGTAAACATGTGATAGTTGAGCATATTGGAACTGTACTCTTTGATAATGGTATTAAACTGGAAAATGTTTTACATGTGCCTGGATTGAAATTTAACCTAATCTCTACTTATAGACTATGTAAAGATTTAAATTGTGAGATAACCTTTACTCATGACAAATGCTTAATTCAGGGACCAACTTTGAGTCAATCAATGGTGCTTGGTAAATTGGTATCTGGGTTGTATGCTATTGATGACAAAACTGTGCCAAAGATAGAGAAGACACAGAATCAGGAAGTTGCAGTAGTAAATTCAGCTGAAGTTTGGAAAAATACAGAAGATGCAAAACTTTGGCATCTTAGAATGGGACATATGCCCTTCAAAAAATTGCATTTAGTTAATCCTGTATTTGATAATAAGGTAGGAAGTGAAGTCATTTGTCAAGTTTGTCATAAAGCAAGGCAAACTAGGAAACCATTCTCTGTAAGTTTGTCTCAAACCAAGAAGTGTTTTGAATTACTCCATATAGATACATGGGGACCTTATAAGAATAAAACTCATGATGTTTTTAGTTACTTTCTCACTATTGTAGATGATTTTTCCAGAAATACATGGACTTTTCTTATGAAAAATAAAACTGATGTTGTGAGCATAATTTCTGACTTACTTGTTTTTATTAAGAATCAATACAGCAGCACAGTTTTATGTATAAGAACTGACAATGCCAAAGAATTGTGTGAAGGAGACATCTTGCTCATTTACAGGAAGAATGGAATCAAACACCAAAAGTCTTGCCCTGATTCTCCACAGCAAAATGGAATTGTAGAAAGAAAGCACAGACATTTATTGGAGACTGCAAGGGCATTATTTTTCCAGTCAAGAATACCAATAAGGTTCTGGGGTGAATGCATGTTGACAGCCACTCACATTATCAACAGAATGCCACTAAGCTCTGTAAATCTTGCTACCCCATATGAGCTTTTAATGGAAAGAAGCCAGATCTGAGTCATTTAAAGGTATTTGGGTGTTTATGCTATGTATCAACATTAAAAAATGGAAGAACAAAGTTTGATGAAAGGTCTTCACCCTGTGTTCTAATAGGCTATCCACCAAATCAGAAAGCTTACAAAGTTTTTGATTTGGAGAAAAACAAAATTATCATTTCAAGAGATATAATTTTCTATGAAAAACACTTGCCTTTCCACTATGAAACACAGAAGAACACCACAAAATACCCCATTTTTCTTCCAATAAACACACCTTTTGACCTAAGTATGAACTACCCAATACCAGAAGCATTTGAAGACTACCCTAACACTGATGATACTACAGCAATCAGTGAGTCCAGTTCCTCAAACACTCAAACTCCACAAAGTACACCTTCTCCTGTTTCTCAAATAAGACTTTCAGAAAGAACAAAGAGAAGACCTGCATATTTGAATCAATATATATGTGCAACCAATTCTTTACACAATCATTGGTGCAATATTGTGCAATTTGATACTCTGCCTTCACAAATAAAAGTGCTCATAAACAAAGTCTCAGAAATTTCAGAGCCATCTAGCTACTTGGAAGCCTCTCAAAGTAAAGAATGGACAGCAGCTATGAAAAATGAGTTGGATGCACTAATTGCAAACAATACATGGGAATTGGTACCCTTGCCAAAAGAAAAGAAACCAATTGGTTGTAGATGGGTATACAAAGTAAAGCTTAAAGCAGATGGAAGCATTGAAAGATTAAAAGCAAGATTGGTTGCTCAAGGATTCACACAAAGGTATGGAATTGATTATTTTGAAACCTTCTCACCAGTAGTTAAAATGGCTACTGTGAGATGCTTATTGGCTTTGGCTGGAAATAAGAAATGGAATCTATATCAATTAGACATTAATAATGCATTCTTACATGGAGAACTCACAGAAGAAGTGTTCATGAGAGTTCCTCAAGGGCTTGACAATCCAAACAATCATGTTTGCAAGCTTAATAAGTCTTTATATGGACTAAAACAAGCCTCACGCCAATGGTATGCAAAGCTGAACTCTGAATTACAGAACATGGGTTATAAACAATCTAAAAACGATTATTCCTTGTTCATAAAGAAGACTACTGATGATATCACAATAGCAGTGGTGTATGTTGATGATATAATAGTAACAGGCTCAAATGAATCAGAAATAACTTGGTTCAAAGATCATTTGCACTCTGTTTTCAGTATTAAGAACTTGGGAGTCCTGAGTTACTTCTTGGGGATGGAGATTAGTAGACTTGAAAATGGGATTGTCATGACACAAAAGAAGTTCACCAAGGAATTACTTCTAGATTGCAATATGGATGTCACCAAGGCTGCTAAAACCCCTTTACCAGCCAATATAAAGCTCATGATTGATGAAGGTGAATTATATACAGATCCAGAGCATTATAGAAAGATTGTGGGAAAACTAAATTTTCTAAGTCACACAAGACCAGACTTGTCTTTCTCAGTACAAACTCTGAGTCAGTTCATGCATCAACCAAGAATGCATCATGTGCAGGCCCTGAATCATGTTCTGAGGTATGTATCTCACACCATGGGTCAAGGAATCATTCTAAATGCTACAGACAACTTAATCCTAACAACATACTCAGACTCAGATTGGGCATCATGTCCAAATACTAGAAGATCTGTGACAGGATACATATTGTTGTTGGGAGAATCTCCAGTATCCTGGAAATCCAAGAAACAATCAACCATCTCTAAAAGCTCCAGTGAAGCTGAATATAGAGCAATGGCCTCAGCATCTTCAGAAACAACTTGGTTGGTCAGCCTCCTCACAGAGTTGGGTGTGACAAACCTAAAGCCAGTAACCCTATATTGTGACAATCAAAGTGCAATTCACATTGGAAATAATCCTGTATTTCATGAACGCACTAAACACATCGAGATAGATTGTCACTTTACCCGTGAAAAGGTCTTAGAAGGGTTAATTCAACTAACCTACACTCCTTCAACAGAACAACTTGCAGATATCATGACAAAGGCCTTGGGATCCTTACAACATGACAAGCTGAAGTCCAAGCTAGGAATGTATTTAGATGCTGATAATAACACTATACAGTTCCCAGCTTGAGGGGGGATGTTGATAATAACACCCATCAGGGGTATTTTAGTCTTTAATAATTCAAGGGTAAAATTGTAATCCTTGTTTTTAAGTCTTGTATGCCTAGTATAAAAGCTTCTTGATGAAGCTTCTGCTTTCTGTAATTCATTCTTCAATCAATTGATTCCTCTTTTCTCTTCATCAATGAAAGCTTTATCTTCTTCTTCCTCATTGATTTTCTGAGTTTTGATTGAAGATTTTATCAAATCAGTAAAAATTAATTTTAATCAGTAGAACTTAGTTACAATTAATAAAAATTAGTTTTAATCAATTTTTATTCAGTGAACTAAATAGAATTCATTTTATCTGTAAAGATTCATTAATCTTAATCTGTATGTATCAACTATCAAAGCATAGATTTATTTATTTAGAACTCATTTCGTAAAAATTCACAAAATTAATGTCCTAAAGGATGTTCAATGACGTTCATTTTCGTTAAAAATTTCCTTTTAAAAGTATATAAGAAATTATTATTTTTGTTTTTTTATGTAATAAATATAATATTAAACAAAGAGATAAAGAATTGGTAGATGATATTAAATATATATATGAAATTGAAACTAGTTGATGGAATTCATTTTCATACAACAAAATTATGTAAAATGAGTGACATAATCAAAATAGAAAATCATGCAATTAGGGAGAAACGAAACGACAAAATTCAAAACGATTTGATTTAAAAAAATTATATCACCTTCATTTTAAAATATTTATAGTTAATTATAATATATTATATGGTAAAATATTACTATCAAAATATCAGTTGCAAATATAATACAACACATTAATGAATTAGTCACATTATGAAAATTCATGACCCTTCCGGAATCCGGATGATGCCTTGCCCAAATTGTTCATACTTTACCAGTTTCCTGACGTTGATTGTTTGACATCATGTAGCTCCCCCACTAGATATGGTCTTGATATGGATGTTAAAGTTACTCTAAATATTAATCTCTCTCTTGATTTAATATTTTCTTCTTTATTTACACCCAATTGTTGCATATTATATGAAAAAATATTATTATTAATACTCCCTCCGTTCCTTTTTGATCTTCCACATTACTATATCGGATAGTTTCAAAAGTTCTTCCACTTTAGAGTACTTTCTATTTTTAGAAAGTTTTTATATCACTTTTACCCCTTAAAATCCTCCTTTTCTTTTATTTATAATTATTTTCTCTCTCATACTTCCAATACAATTATTACTTCACACTACTATTTAATTAAAATAATACCCACTACAACCTCATACTTCCAATACAATCATTACTTTCCACTATTATATAATTAAAATAATACCCACTACCATCAAAGATTCTTTTTTTCTTAATCTTTGTGAAATACCCAAATAGGAAGAACAAATAAGAACGGAGGGAGTAGTAAGTATAATGAAAAAAATATAAATTTATTTTCCAAATTTCAATTAAGGATTTAATAGTTTCTCATCCATATATTTATTTTGTGTCTTATTTATCCAATGCCAATTCAAATATTAAAACCAAATCAAAAAAAAGAAGTATATGATATAAATCAATATAATAACATCATTGCATGTCTAGCGTATTTCCATTTGTATTTAGCACATAAAATAATCACGAAAAGAGAAATAAAAATCCAAATTTTAAGCAATAATCACTTGTTTTATTATTAGCAATTTTCTTTTCTATCAAAGGGTTAAAGTAAGCTTACACAATTAAGTGTTGGTTGTGTTTTATTGGCTATTTCAGTTAGCTTATTTGACTAACTAGTAGAGTTAGTATTTTTATTGGTTGTTAAATATGTTATATATGACATATGCTAATAAATATTTATGATAAATTAACAATTATATTAGATAATATTACATTAATTTACTTCTTTTATTTTGTCATTTCCTACCTCCTAACCTATTTTCAATAGCTTTCACTAAACATATTTGTTTGAAGTTTTTTTTAAGGTTCTTGAAGTTAAATTAAATGTATGTTCAAAAGCTAATTAATCTAAAAAGTTAATTATAAAAATTATAAAAGCATAGCAAATATTTACAAATAAATGATCGATAATATATATTGAAATGAATAATATAAGATCTCACTTAATTATATTTTTTTACATAATTGGAGTGAAATGCAAACATAATCATTTGATGAATAATGATTGTTATAAAAGTATAGCAAGTATTTACATGTAGATGCATAGGTAATTTTAGGTGTTTAAATCAGACCTAACAATTTAATATTTATCGATTTTAAAATTGTACTTAATTTAAATATGAATTTAAAACAAATTTAAAATAATATAAAAATTAATAGAGATACAAAACTCAATTTAAATCGACTCAAAATAAATAATTTAAAATCAATCCGATTAGTCGAACGAACGTTCTCACCAAAACATTAGGAAAACTAGCGGTTACCCGCTTCGCAAATTATTGGACCCACACAGCTGTTATTATTTCCATGAATTCTCTTACATTCGAATAACCAAAAGATTCGTAATTTTCAATTTCTTTCTTTCCAATCCATTCTTTATTTTTTTTTTCAGAATCTGGCAATGGCGACTGGTATGGTGTCGTTGCAGGGATCTGAAGAATTCCCCCTTATGGACAATAATCAAACATCTACTATCCCGGAAAGTAATAAAATGGGTACCAATATCATCGGGGAAAATGACTGGAAACCAGAAATTGAGCCCCACCGCTGGAGAATTCCTGGCCAAATTGATCAATCTTCGCAGTCATTCGGACAAGATATTAGACATGTTGCTTCCGAGACTTACTTGATTACCGGTCTTAGCTTCAAGCTTCTTAGATACCTTGGGTAACTTTTTCATTGATATTTCAATTTTGCTTAATTTTTTTGAATTATTTTGTTTAATTGTTGGAGATTTGTTCATTATTTGATAGAATGTGAATTGGGTTTGTTTGGATTTTTTTGCAAGTTTTTTTGGATATCTGTTTTATTGTTATTTATGTAGCAATGCTTAAACCTCGGATTTAGAGTTGGAGATTAGTTCTTCTTCTCATTATATTTGCTATGTTAATCAATGTATTTTGTTTAGTTTTTTTTGGGTTCCTATAAATTTAGACCATTATTATATATGCTCTATCGTCCTTTGGACTACATGTTTGGATAGAGCAGCACATGCGTGCTCATACTTGGCAGCTAGCACTTGTTGTAAAATAACATACATGTGATCTAGCTTGATGAGCTACTTCTTCGAAAACCAATTGGTTTTGGGATGAAATCGGATTTGTGTGCAGGAACTTTTCTCTTGTGTGACTCTTGTTTACATGCCCATTGACAAATTTTTCATGGTATTAAAGCTGAGGGTTTCCAATCAACTATAAAAAATCTCGGCCTTTCATTAAAAAACTTGCGGGTTTGAAAATAATGACGTTCTCACCCAATTTAAAAGATGGGCTCACATGTGAGGGAGGGTGTTGAAAAATAACCCACATGTGATAGGTTGACTAATATATAAGCTTGATGGACTACTTCTCCTATTACTGATTGGTTTTATGATGGAACCTCATCGACTTTGCTTGCAATCAATTCTTTTCTTGCATGAGTGCTGTTTACAAGCCCCATAGAAAATTATCAACGCTAAATATTTTACTTTTAGATAATGGTTGATGAAATTCAAATTCAAACCACTGATCGTTTTAGTGATTTAATGATTTTCTTAGGGAGATTGTACTTTAAGGTTGTGATTCATAGGGGGAAATTTAACAACTAAATTTTGGTAATAAACAAAAACTTAAACAATTAACACTTATGGATCCATAACATGTGTTATGTCTGGATGAGAAAACATCAGGGGGAAGGATGGGGAGGGTAATAGATGGATGTCGTTTATTCATTTGAATACCAAAAGGGAGGAGAGGGAAGGGAAATTAAGGGGAGTGAATTGGAGTAGAGAATTCCTTTACATTTTGTACGCAACATTGGGAAGATTTGGAAGAAAAATACCTTAATCTTTCATGTAATCATATGGAGGAAGAAAATGATGTCTTTTTGGCGCTGTTAATAACAATGAAAATCTTTTGTTTATTTTGTTATTTAATATTTCAAGTTGTACTCAATGTATCATGTATGTTTGGTTGTGTTTTTATTTGATTTTTTTTACTTGTGCTAGAAAATAATGGTGACTTTTAAAGTACGATTTATGAATCCATTGAATAATGTTGTCATCTTTTTAGAACCGATAGGTTTGTAATTTCTACATTGGCAGAATGATGGAGATAATGTGGATTATGGATTGCTAATCATCATATATGGTGTTCTTGTAATTTATGTCATTGTTAAATCATGGGTGATTGAGATGGTGACATTTACTTTTATCTAACTTTTAATTCCCTATAAATCTGATCCCAAATATGTGTATCAAACATGCGAGTGGTATGGTGTTTGGCTAATTTGACAAAATAGTTAGTGACTTTGGAATCGTCCATTTCCTTGGTGCAGATTAGGTAATAATGGTGAGTGGCGGTAATAAACTAGATTGTAGGATGGGTATATGGCTATGATTGAAGTGAAGGGATAACATGTAGTAGTCTTAAATATTGTTAAGAATTATTACCTAAAAATATATTGTATAGAATACTGCTTTATGTTGGGTTATTTATTCCTTAAAGTTTTTAGTTGAGTAAAGTAAAACCTTTTGGAGTAATTAAACGGAGAAGTTAAAAAATAGATAAGTGTATGGGTATGCTAATCATTTTGATGTGTCAACCAACTTGGATTTCATCTCGTGTGACAATACGAGGAAAAGTGACTGATTCTAATAAGATCTTAGTGAATTAAATATCATGATGTTTTTTGATATCATTCTTTGTTTTTTGATAAAATGGGAGTTGTATTTTCTAGAAGAATATGTGAAATCCATGTAGTGAAGAATGAAGATAGTGTAGATACGACCGATTAGGGCGAAGTTCATCTAGGGGTCAACTGGTCAATGAATGGTGTTAAAGGGGTTGGATGGGATCCTTAAGGCACGATCACTATCTCAAATAGTGTGGTGCACATGTGTTTCAGTTGGAAACAACGACAGGTTCAAATTTGGTTAGTTAATCAATAGTCAGTAATTATGTGAGGCTATTTTCAAGATCTAAAATTTCATTGACTACACACTTTCTTGTTTGGTCTTGATCTGTGCATGTTTAACTCCTTAATACTCTAATTTTAGATTACTATAATTGGTCTTGTGTAAGCTTCATGGTCTTGTATTTCATGCTTGAATATTGTATTAGACTTTCTATATTTTGTGAGCTATTTTGGTCTCTAATCACTTACGCATACAGGGTAGGCTACCGATGGATTATTAGACTACTTGCGCTTCTCTGTTATGCCATGCTACTTTTACCTGGTTTCCTTCAAGGTAAGATGATCATTTGAGTAAATGTAACAATCTGACATTTAATAACGAGCAAGATAGAGATACTAACAAGGAACAATTCTTGATAGCCTTGATATTCCGGATGTGGAAACTCATTTAAGATTTTTGACGCTGTAATGATTACAAAAAATATAGACGTCTTATAATCATTTGCCTTTCGCTCACTAAAAACAGATCTTGATGCAGTTATTTTCAATCAATTTTGTGCAGTTGCCTACTATTACTACTTTTCGAGCATGGTACACCGGAGTATCATTTATGGAGATCAACCAAGAAATAGGCATGTCTTCATTCTAATTTTTATTTGTCTTTGGTCATAGGGAACATTGTGTAAACGAATTTTGCAAAACTATTTTCGAAGGTCTGGGTATGTGCGAGGAAGACTGGAAACAATTAATGCAGACGATCGCTGGGAGATTCCTTTTTATGGGATTAAGGGCTCAAACTTTGGCATTATTATTGTTGTAGTAGTGCACTTTTCTCAGACAAGTGAATATTGGGATTAATATATGTTATTACTCTTTTACTTATTTCATTTATTTGGCCACTATTTCAAATTGATAATTTGCTTTAAATTCAGGTTAGACCTTTACTTGCCAACAAATCCTGATGGAAAGAAGCCAGTTGTAGTATTTGTAACTGGTGGAGCTTGGATTATTGGGTAAGTGATTTTTTAAGAACTTATTTTGAGTGGGGTATATATTTTTCAAGACCTTTACTTATTTCATATTTGCCGCCCTTGTGACTGATGTTGAATTTCTCTGGTCTTGCTGATTTAGGTACAAAGCCTGGGGTTCCCTTCTTGGACTACAGTTGGCTAAGAGAGATATCATAGTGGCCTGTCTTGACTACAGGTGAGGAGTTAATGCATAGCCAACTTATGATTCTGGTTAGAAAGTTTTTGAGTTTAACATAGAGTTGATCAAGAAAAGACTGATTTGAAAAACCCATTCTATTTTTGCCTCAAGTAGGTAATGACCTATACTTGAACTGGTAGAATCCTGATCACATGGGCCTAATTTGGCTAGAAACTGCAACTCAGGCCGAGTCAAATGGCCAAACCAGTCGGGCTTGACAGCTTGGGCCATAATTGATCAATTCCAATTTGATGATAAGCCAGTGATTTATTTATTGGGCTTTATTTAACAATTACATAATTGATTCAGAATTGTTCATTCGGGTCATCGGGTTGATTTCGGATTAAGTATTTCAGGTAGGTTTGAAATCGGGTTTTGTGTCCATATTGTCTGTACATGATTGTAAATCATTTTTGAAGTCGGGTCAAATCGGGTTCGGTTAGAAGTCTGGTAAATTTTGGGTCATCGGGTCTGTTATGAAGACCTCTCAGTGAGTATCTAAGTATCAGGGTAATCTAATTATAAGCAGTATTAATTGGTTGAAGTTTGTGATTCTTGTTGGTGTGTCTGCATCTTTTTTGTTCTTCCTCTTTTTCAAAGCCTCAATTGCAAATGATACATTTGGCTGTTGCTCGTGGTTTTTTTTTTCTATGCATTACAGTCTGCTTGACGTGATCAGAAAGCGATTCTTACTTCAAACTTTTCATGCAGAAACTTTCCTCAAGGAACCATTAGGGACATGATCAAAGATGTTTCCCAAGGTATCTCATTTGTATGCAATAATATCGCTACTTCTGGAGGGGATCCTGACAGGTATTTTTGACTTATAACATTAATATAATACAAAGATTGCCTTTTCTCATCCTGTTTGTGAGCTTTTTCTTGTGTGGTTATAGGATTTATCTTGTTGGGCAATCAGCTGGTGCACATATTTCAGCTTGTGCTCTCTTTGAGCAGGCGATTAAAGAGTCGCAAGGAAAAAGCTGTTCTTGGAGTGTCACACAGATAAAATCATATTTTGCTCTATCTGGCGGGTATGTAACGATTTAGATTTTTCTTTTTTACTATCCCCATCTCTGTGACTTTTCACTTCTTTTTCATGCTTTTAGACACTTTGACGCTTAGGTTGTTTCTCCCTTGTTTTGCTTTAAATGCCGAGTACATTGTTTTGTGGCTCAACCCACCCGTAATCCATAGTGATATGTTGATCCTAGGCATTAGTAAAAGTTTGCTGATCGCACCAACTTATAATTTCAAAAGTAGAGCAGAATATTAAGTTGATTTTTTACCAAATCCATCAGGATTCTCTTTTGTTTCTTGTTCACATGGCACTAGTTTGTGTTAGTGCAATATAGAGGTATTTAACGAGGCGGATCACATTTTAACGAGCCATGGTGTAAAGGGCCGGGCCGGGCAGGAAAATTATAGGAATTGGTTGAGAAAAAATTTCTACCGCTTTTTTTATATGATATTATTATATACATAGGTGGATCGACCCAACGGGCCATAAAGTATTATATGAACTTTTAAAAACCGGGTCAAAGTGGGTCGAGTTTAAACAGGCTTTGACCCCCCCGGCCCATTTAAATTTTGACCCGACCCGCCTCCGTTGAACAACTAGTGCAATAGATTCTACATGCCTGTATAGATCGTAAAATTTAGTATCAAACTGTTTTACTGCTGAAGATTCAATTTTTTGCATTAAATGTAAATGTCTACCATCGATATATCTAACTATTTCCTTCAACTCTGTGGATTAGGTACAACTTGGTGAATTTAGTTGATCACTTTGACAATCGGGGCCTCTACCGAACCATATTCTTTAGGTATCTGCCCATCATTGTGCTTTAACCTGTGCTTTCAGTTTTGTTTTACGCAGCTTAACATAACGAATACTATTTGATCTTGCAGCATTATGGAAGGAGAAAGTTCTTTGAAAAAGTATTCTCCAGAGCTTCTTGTACAAGATAAAAGCATTGAAAAAGCTGTTCGATTGTTGCCGACTTTCTATCTTTTCCATGGAACTAATGACAACTCCATCCCATCACTTGCCAGGTCTAATCTTTTTCAAGCACCAGCTACGCGTTTTATTATTTGGCGGCTGCACATTTACTCTTTTGAACTTAAATTACACATCTTTTAAGTTTAACGATTAATATCTTTTGTGCAGTGAAAATTTTGCTGATGCTCTCAGAAAAGCTGGTGCTCACGCTGAACTGATTCTATACAAGGGGAAAACTCATACTGACTTGTTTGTACAGGTGAGAATTTCCGAACCCTTGTTGTCATGATGAATATATATGCTTTTCTAATGGTTTCAATTTTTTTGCTTGACAATAATGCCTCCCGAAACGCCTTCTTTACTTCGTGAACGTATGACTAGTTGTGTACTTAAGTTTTGTGAAAGGATTAGGATCAACTCCCTCTCCCGCATTGCCCGATTCTTCCTTACCCCCGAATAAAAGAAATACGTTTTGTGAAACGATTAGCTTCCTTCCTATATTGCAAAATTGACTCTTGTGTTGTGTACTAGAAGCACTAACATATAACGTTCATAATGTTAGAAATCTACTACCAATATTAGATACCTCCTAAATGCACTAAACTTGTGGTGTTGTGCATATCCGTGACACCAACCTCTTTAACGTTGAAGGATTATGGTGATCAGTGTAACATATTCGCCACCTAATGGCTTTTTGAATTTACAATTCGCTCAACCCGCCCTAAAAATAGTCCAAAACCGACCATAATTCACTTTTTTCAATTCACGATTCACGATTAGATTAGTGAATCATGTGAAGCGATCAGTGGGTGTTGGGTAGACCATGGCCAGTTTTTTGGGTCGATGATAGTGGGATTTTTCAGGTCGTGGGGCTGCAGGTAGCTAAATTACGAGATTTTCTTTGCACTGAAGTGGATTTTATTGTTTCCTACCATTTCTCTTCTTCAATCCATTTTTTCCCTTATGCCGAACATCAGTGGGAATGTCTTAACAATCCTCGACAATGGAACACATTCATCTTCTGCATCCCTTTTTTTCGCTTCAAATACCAGTTCGTGACAATGGAACCCATCTTGCCATTTTTCAGTTCTCTAACCCTGCTATAGGAGAATACCTTTATCCATAAATCCATATACCCGATATAACCTCAAAACTAAAAGCATATAGTAGTCAATCCGTGTTTGAAAACAGAAAGGCATTTAATAATCTGTGCATGCATCTGTGTAATCTAGTCTTCTATTAACATAACGAGATCATTATTGTAGGATCCACTAAGAGGTGGTAAAGACGAACTGTTTGAGCATATGGTTTCCGTCATACACGCAGATGATCAGGAAGCTTTGGCCAAAGATGCAATGGCGCCTCCTATGAGACGCTTTGTCCCCGAGATATTGTTGAAGATTGCTGGGCGAATTAGCCCTTTTTAGGCTGCCTCGTTCACGATTTGGACGCCAATTTGTCGCCTACATATTCTTATTCTTAATGCAGTATTAATATCACATCATATTTCCCTTTTGTATAGGATTAGAAAAGCTTATTGCATTCTTTAGCCCTCACCAATTAGCTTGTTTGGTTTTAGTATTAATCGGTAATGAGCCATTAATTTGTAAATTCTGATGTTCAATGAATGGGAATGTTTATTTTTTGAGATACAAGCTTAACATTAGTTGGTTAGTTCTTGTGCTAGTGTAACATGAGGCTTCAGCTTGAGAGGGTGAGAGGATAGGATTCGACCTCGGGTTACAAGCAATTTCTCTCAATAACACATTTTTACAATTCTTTCCTTTAAATGGTATTTGAATGTGAAGATGGGAGTGGATTAGGCTGGCATGAAGGGCGTTCAGGGCTTCAGGCATGGCTCGCTTAAGGCGCGATATGTGAAAAATTGAAATGAATAAGACAAATTATCAAAAAAATGCACGAAATAAGATAAGTTTCAACTTATTTTCA
Source organism: Amaranthus tricolor (assembly GCF_026212465.1). Classification (NCBI taxonomy): domain Eukaryota; kingdom Viridiplantae; phylum Streptophyta; class Magnoliopsida; order Caryophyllales; family Amaranthaceae; genus Amaranthus; species Amaranthus tricolor. The sequence continues at coordinate 2,697,424 of NC_080062.1, forward strand.
AAAGTAAGCGTGTAATTTTCAAACCTATGGTTTGGGGCTGTTCGCAGTTACTAACTGCGAACAGGTTGAAAAAGCAA
>NC_080062.1:2700000-2730000 GCF_026212465.1 Amaranthus tricolor
AGGAAGATGAAAGGTGTGCGTCTCCTGACGCCATCTCTCCACCAGTGCTGTGATAATAGCACGGTCAAATCTACCCTACGCAACGAGGTGAAAGTCATACAACCTCGTGAGCTCAAGGTACGACCTCTCATCGATCACCCACGGAACGGAATCTGGATGCCTAGTGCCTAACGTGTTTGTATCGGACACCTATGAATATAGACATTAAAATATGTTACTTGTATGTTATTATTAGTAAAATGAAAATCATTAGTATCGGACATCTAACCTGGGCATCCCAAAGAGGAGTGCTTATGTGCTCCTGCTGCATAGTTAACACATTAGAGTCTTGGGGTCCTGGAGCTGCTGGATCCATTTCCTGTACTACTGCGTTCGCAGTAACTTTAGTTAATATTACCATGCACTTGCACGTTCACATCTTTGAACAAAATAATTGTTTACCCGATAGAAGGTGAATTCAACAAATGTTATCAAAGGTAAGAAATGTACACCTTTCATCACATAGTTGAAAACTTCAGCTAAGTTCATGTTAGTAACGTCATACCTATGACCTCCATCATGACACAACGACCACTTAGACATCTCACCCACGTCATCAATCTAAAAAATTGCCTCTCGTTTTGTAGTCCCGATTGCCTTTAAGCCACTCAGTACCTTAACTTGTTTTCTTTGCTCAGCAGTTCTACCAAACAACTTCTTCAGCTGAACATTACCCATAGCACGATTAAAGTTGCTATGACGTAAGCAAAACCTATGATAAGCATTAGGTGGTTGCCACACCGGCTCTTCCATAGTTGTTAAAATACCCGCGTGTCTATCAGAAATAGTGCACAAACTCATCCTCTGTGTGACATGCTTACGAGTACAAGCCATGAACCACGACCATACATCTATACACTCCTTCTCTACCAAGGCAAACGCTAATGGAAAGATTCCCTTATCACCATCTTGGGCAATATAATGGCAGTCAATAAGGTATGACAATACTTACCATACAAGTGTGTGCCGTCAATGGCGATAAGCGGTTTACAATGATTATAGCCTTCAATGCAAGGTTTAAAGGCCCAAAAGACACGTTGAAAGGTTCTAATATTAGGTCGCACATTTACTACGTGTCATTGTCTTCCTTAAAAAACCACTCAACTATTAAGCCCGGGTTGGAATGTTGCAAAGCTTCTAAAAAGCGTGGAAAAAGTGAGTAAGAACCTTCCCAAGTTTCATATATGGACAACAAGGCTTGTTGCTTAGTACACCATGCTTGCTTATAATTCACTTCTACACCAAAACGATCTTTAACCATCTGTCGTACGACAGATACCTTAATGGATGGGTCTTTAGCAACACAATTTCTAATGACATTGTTAATGACAGAAGATGTCAAGTGAATGTATCCAGCCGAGATAGTGTCACTACCATGAAGATAAATATGAATCGTGCGTAGCCCTAGGTCTCCACGAACAGCCCCACTTACACTTCAAGGTTAGGACAATTTGGTTTGAAGTCTCTGTTATCTCCAACTCCCCTTCTTCGGTGTAAGTGGTATCACAAGCTTAAGTCCTCCAGGAGTTGTCCTCCTCATACTCGTCTAGAGGTGGACATAGGGCATAAGGTGTAGGAATGTTGCCTAGGGTCATGTCATTTGCTAGCGCATCCTCATCGACATCCACATCATCCTCAGAAGGATCGTCAATGAGCTCATTACTCTCATTTCCATCATCCCAAGGTCCCATCTCATCACTTTCTCCTACATTAACTATTGAATCAATTGGAACTTGATTCGGAAGGGGTTGAGAAAGAGTACAAGATGCGGAAGGAACGAAAGGATTTTGAGTTTATTGAGTTGATATAGGCATAGGGGTAGGAGTAGGATTAGAAGCAACTACATTCCATAAGGGTACTTCTTCTACGTATAACTCCAAAGAGGGAATTTGGTGGACTTTGAATGCTCCCACATAGCATCTATAGCCTCATCATCCTCAACAAGAAAGGCTATCAATTCTCTACTTATGTTATATTTAAAGCTTATATTTAGGTACTTCTAGTGGGGTCCAATCCAATCTTAGAACATATAAAACGTTTAAACTGATTCAAATCCATGTTCGAGTTGCATGCAATAACCTAGGTCTTCCCCGTAATGAACTTTGCCACTACTTTCCCGAATACAACCATTTCAAAACATACTATAAAGACGCGAAATGATGTCATTTCTACATAAATACAAACAAAATCAACATCATCATCAACTTCATGCCCATACAAGTACATTACATTCATTTGATTATAATCTTTTTTGGTCCATAAATTAATAAAGTTCATAATGTAACTAAGTTCATACATATATAATGCACATAAGATTCAAATAATAAATCAATTAATAAGTTCATAAATGATATTTCTAATAACAACGTCAACATTTCTAATAATATATAATGTACATCAAATTCAATTAATTCAATATGCTCATCAACAACAATACTTCAAAAAACAACATAAAGCTATGAAAACAATTAAACATTACCTTAAATAGTTATGGATAAGTGTTGAATTAAGAACTAGTAACCTACATTTGAGAAAATAACCAAACTTCATCAAAACCCTAAAAAATAATATATATACTCAAAAAAACGCATAAAAGTTTACCTTTGTGCAAGTTAGAGTATCGCAGACTAATTTTGAAGTGCCAAATTGAAAGAGAAATGCAATAATTGATGGATTGAAGCTAGTCTAATAGTGGTTTTGTAAGGGGAATGTCGAGTAGTATAAGATAGGGTTTTGAAATTGGGGAAAATGGGAACGAAGGGAGCTGTTGTGCGTATTTGTGGTGCATTCTGTTCGGGTCAAACAAAAGTCGACACCTGTTTGTAGTTACTAACTGCGAACAACTAGTTTTCTTTTTTGACCTGTTCGCGGTTACTAACTGCGAACAGCCCAAACCACAGGTTTGGGAATTGCACGCTTATTTTTGGAAATAAGTTGAAACTTATTTTATTTCGTGTATTTTGTTGATAATTTATCTTATTCATTTCAATTTTTCACGATATGACACAACCCTCATTATGGCCCAACATGGTAAGAAATATGTAAAGGTGGGCTTCTTGTCCACAAATACCACAGTGAAATGTGTTGGTAGGCATAACATGACCCATGGGAAAATTAGAAATAAATAAGCAATTTTTTGCAAAAAAATTCATAAATAAGCTTCGGTTGAACTTATATCCAAAAATAAGCGCCTCTAGCCCAATGCTAAGTGTTGGCTTTTGTTCTCTGTTACTAACAGCGGGCCATTGCAATCGTCTACTGTTACTAATAGCGGACCATTAACATCTAAATTTAACAACAGTCAAAAAGTCAACAAAAGTCAACTCAATCGCCCCCTGTTAGTAAGAGCGGTCGATTACTTGGCTGAATTTTGTTGACTCAGCTTCAGCAATGCCCTGTTGTTAGTAACAACGGATGATTCTTTAGCTGACTTTTTTGACTCATCTTTAGTAATGACCCACTGTTGTTAAATTCGAACATACCCAAACCTTAACATCGAACTGAGAAACGCTTATTTTTTAAAATAAGTTTACTCCAAATTTATTTTCTGATCCATGACATGAAGATGGGCTGCAGTGCAGACACACAGGTTGACTTACTTTTGCACGACTCATGGCATGAATTTAGGTCATGAATAATTATAAATTGCTCAAATTTTTAGTTAAAAACACGCATAAATATGATTGTATATTTCACATGCTTGGAAGTGGTAAAATTTTTAAAAACAAACAAAATAAGTTAAATTATTGTGTTAGAAGTCATATGGCACGACTAATGTTATACTCCAACATAACATGATAAACGGATGAGTTTCATGTAAATCATTATTATATAAGTGTAGCAACTATATTTAACCATCAATAGTAATATTATTATATATTTTTATAAATCAATTTAGAGAAAATTTTAAAAATATATCCTATTACTACATTAAATTGTTTGTTTTTTATTATGATGGTGATTAATTTGGGGTTTCTTATACTAGTGGGTATTGACTATCTCCTCCAATTTGTCTCCTCCTCCACCAAAAAGGTCATCTTCCTTTCTTGTTTCTTCCAACTTCCAATTTCCAATTTTACCTCAATGTGCTACTTCTTCTAAGGATTCTCTTTTATCACTTGTTAGGTTGTCAAAGCATCAAAATTTTGATATTCTTGTGAAGTATCTCCATCTAGGGTTCCTCAAATCTCAAAAAGTACCCATCTTTCTTTATTTTTCAATCTGAAAATACCAAATTTTTGTTGTTAATTAATGCTCATCATCTCTTCTTGATTGGGTCCTTTCTAATTGTCGTGGGTTTTCAGGATTTGCTACTTTTGAGAATCTATGCTTTGTGCAATCAATCAATTAATTATGATATTAATTAGAGCTTTGCAATTTTTCTTTCCTTACTTAGCATATATTCTTGCCTTGTAAAGTCAACTTTGGTTCTGTTCTTCCACTATTGAACTTTTGGGTATGAATTTTTTGGTCAATTATGTTCATTCTAGACAGATATTTATCTAAATTAATCCAAATATCCCAAAATGATTGAAGCTTTTTGGTTTATAGTTTGATTTGGTGTTCGTTTTCCTAACCCACACCAACTGTTTGATTAAATTCCCCAACCAAAAAAAGAACATGGATGATGGTGAAATAGAGCCTTCTGACCCTGCTTTCTTACAAAACCCAAGTACATGTAGTAATAACAACAACGACAGCAATAATAATTCACTCCCAGGAGGATCAGTATCAATTGATTCAGTTTCAATTATTGATGAAATCTTGAAGCATAACAAAAGAACTTGTACTCATACTCATACTTGCAACCCACCTGGCCCTGATGCCATACATACTCATACTTGCTACCATACTCATACCCAAGTGTTTTCTTCTGAAGAAGATACCAAAAACAGATGTGAATCCCCATCATTGAAGCCTAGGAGAGCTTCGGGAAATCGAGAGGCGGTTAGGAAGTATAGGGAGAAGAAGAAAGCACATGCAGCTCACTTAGAACAGGAAGTGAAGAATCTTAGGTTTATGAATCAGCAGTTATATAGGAAGCTTCAAGGGCAGGCAGCTCTTGAAGCTGAGTTATTGAGATTAAGGGCTCTTTTGATTGGTCTTAGAGGAAAAATCGATGTCGAATTGGGTAATTTTGGGTTTAATACTACTGATATTGGTACTAGTTTCAAAGAAGGTGATTATGGAATCCTGTCTAATGATAGTAAAGGAATTAGATTGCAGTGTCAAACACAAGCGCCATGTTTCTTACCACAGGGGAACCAGAACCAGAATCAGAACCAGTCTATGAGTATTAGTAATGTTCAAGGTGGTGATAAGGCTGTTTTCCCATGGCAAGAAAGTTCTGAACCAGTGATTTTAAGCTGTCAAGTTAATGATAATGGAGTTTCCGGTGCTTTAGAACCGATGTAACATAATTTGTTAGCTAATTTGTCTTTTGAATGCTCAATTCGATCAAAAATGCTCAAAGATAGTCCAAAACCGATCACCAATGTATTTTCCAGCTAAATTTCCTTTTAAATGCTCAATTCGATCAAAAAATGCTCTAAGATGGTCCAAAATCGATCATCAACGTAATTTAACAGCTAATTTGCCTTTTGAATGCTTCAGTTTGATCAAAAATGTTCGAAGATAGTCCTAAACCGATCATCAATGTATTTGCCGGCTAATTGGCTTTTTGAATGCTCAAGTCGATCAAAAATGCTCAAAGATAGTCCAAAATCGATCATCATTCGCTTTACAACGCCCGCTTGAGGAAACTGTTAACTTCTGTAAGAGATATGTATACATTCATATATTGGCATTGAATTATGTCTTGCAATTGTTTTAGTCTCATTGTAAATTCAGTGACACAGAAAATATTATTGATACTGTTGTATATAAATCATCAACTTACTAAATTTACTTGTAAATTTTCAGAATGTACATATAATTTGCATTAGAGTGATCATGGTAAAATTATTATATCCCTGAGCTTCAAATATTTTGGCTTATTGCCCTTATTCATGGCAATGTCCTGAAGTCTATGAAATCCTTAACCCTATTCATTCCTGATCTTGGTGGTGAATCTAGTCATAGTAGCTTATACTTGTATGTATGTAGGTATGTGTATGTATGTATGTAGTATGGTATGTATGTACTTCCTTTGTCGCTCTGGATTTGCTAACCAACATCAAACAAAACTTTCGGTTCAGTTTGCATAATGCAGCAGATTCAAAGTAACGGAAAAGTACTTTGTTGTTGAATTTACATATGAATGGATTGTCTATTATGTAAGCTTGTTCAGGATGCACAAAATTGCTGTAAACTTTTCACTTTTAGGGAAAATTGTACCTTTTTGGCATGAGTATCACCAATTCTAGAGCCCATAGTAAATAAATGCGTACACTCTTCAACCTTTGTGCCTTCTCAGTTCTCATCAATCATCGTGTTCGCATGACTGCATCGTAAAGGTTTGAGAATAGTCAGTTACTAACTACCGCAATATAAGCGACAACAACTATGAATCATCCTCGAAATAACTTCGCAAATCTTTTATAGTAAGCACGGTCACATCCAAGATTTTACACTACGATTCTTCACCTTTTGGCATCAATCATCCTATTGATAGAGTAGTTGCATTCGTAGTTTTAGTCTAATATGCTATTGTAATAAATGGGTGTAGTAGAATATATAGTATATATCATGGTGCTACAAGCCTACAACTATAAGCTTTAAGTGATTGATATTTAGTTCTCTAACATGGTATCAGAACTAATGTAACGAAAATTATGGGTCAAATCTCTACCTTTATACCTGAAAGTGGAATATTTAGTGTCATCTTAGAAGGGTATGTGTTATATCTATAGTTCTAGCTCAAAAGCCTTTTATATAAGAGGTCGTAATAGACTATATATCATATCTTTAAACGACGACTATAATTAAGATTTTTGTTAAAATTTCTTAATAGCTAATTTTATTATCCGGATAAAAGTTCGAAATATGATTGAGTGTCTCTCATTCATATTAAATGAGAACTCGTGTATATCAAGTGTGAACTATGGTTTCCAAGAGAGCTTTGGTGTGTGGAGCACTAGCACGTCAGCTTTTATGTCCATTCCAAGCTTTATTTGGCCCCTTAAGTTGGTTTTATATAAGATGCTCAATATAGTTCCCTACGTTAACCCAAAGTAACTCATGAGAACCTCTTCGATGAACACAAATTCTCGCGTGAGACAGTTTTATTGTGAGACGTTTTTCATATATGGGTTGAATAACCCAACTAATACAATTACTAATATATGAGTTTTTTGTTTTAAGGTCATCTCACCAAAAAATGATGTCCTTAAAAAAATAGTTCATCAATGAATTCCTTTTGTGCAATTTAAACCGCTGCTAATATTTCTTCATAAATCACTTTAAATTATATTTTAATGATGTAAATCTACTTTTTGTACTACATTTTATCCAGCCAAACAGTCTCATTTATTTTTTGACATTGTTCAGATCACTTATTCTTAATCCTTAAGTTAAATTACATTCAAGTAAAATCCTGTTTAATTCGCCTTAATTTAAATTAATTTTTTATTATTATATATAATTAAATTGCAAGCGACTTTTAGTCTTAATAAGTGGGAATATTTTCTTGAAAAGTTTTAAGTTAAATTGATCTTATACAGTATGTTTAAACAAGTTATCTCATATACAACTCGAGACCATTAAAATACTTTGACTTCTCTCGCATATTTAATCAAAAAATATAATCTCCAAAAGACCGTAGAAATTCAATGAGTTTGATTTTTACAAATAAATTTTCAGTAAATAGAGCAATTATAAATGAGGGAGGAAATATTTTTCTTTATATACCATTCCTCCAAAGAATTGTAATCACGACTAAATAATACTAAGATTGGAACAATTTGACATTGCACGCATATTAAGAAAATGGCGAAGATAATTAAATCGTACAGATAAAATTAAAAATAAAAATAAATGAAAAAAGATGTGTGGATAAGAATTAAAGAGAGTAATAGAACCATTATCCGAATAAAAAGTGTTGCAATAGCTTAGGGACAATAGGAGTAATATGATCTGCATATTGCCAACTTAGATTGCGATAACATTTGTTTCTATTCGATCAGAAAGTGTGTTATTTTTTTTATTTTATTTTATTATTACGTTTTAAATATTTTATAAATTTTATAAATGGAGAGATAAATCTAAACTTGATTCTTCATAGACCTTAGTAGTTGCAATTGTAAATCACTTATTATATATATTGATTGACTTTTCATTTCATACCAATGACTTGTATTGGATTCATTTTTTAGCTAAGAGGATGGTCTTGCTTGCTTACTTCAAGGCTCACATCTATTGAATTTGGCATGCTAGTAAAAAGGCTTTTGGGATGTCATAGCTGCAATGCATATTGTGCACATTTTTTTTATTTTTTAACTATAAGGTAAGCTGTGGAGGGTTAATGAGAATCGAATTCAGATCTCACTTGGAAAATATGATACTTATCGCCAGTTTGACAAGTCCTACTTAGGGTGTCCATTTTCTAATTGTTAATAAGAAAGAAAGCAATATCGGTAAAGATTCGTTTGACAAGCTATTGTACTATTTTCTTTTAAGAGTTTTTTTTTTTTTTTTTTTTTTTTTTTTTTTTTTTTACTTTGGCCAAGATTTGTTGTGTACTTAATTATTAGGGTTTTTCCCTTTATTAATTTTTTTGGTGTTATTATATGTTTTCTTTATCAGAAAAAGCAGCAAGTTAGTCCATAAATTATAATGTTTTTTCTTTAATAATAAAAATATATTGTTTTTAAAAGTGTATCAAGATTATAAGCAAACTAGATAGTAATATTAATTGAGACAATAAATACTTTAACAAACCTATTATAATTTACAACGATACTATAAAAACATGATTAACATTTACATATAGTTGGATAAGAGGAAATAAAATAAGATGAAAGAAAGGAGAATTAAGGGATTGCATTATTCTCATTTGAGTATCAATTACAAAAGGGAGAAAAATGGTAAAAAGAGGATTAAAAGGTAAAATTCATTCTGATTTTTTTTAAAATTACTTTATTATCGAAAAGATTCATTAAAAAAAACCTTTAAAAGATTTAAAAGGAGAACATAGTAATTACCCCTCTCTTACCCATCCCCTCTCCTCTCTAGTCCCCTCGTTACCTTATTTTTCTGTTTCCTCAATTGAAAACCTAAAAGATTGATAATTAGCTAGAAACGTTATAACTAATTCTAAAATTACTCAATTAGCCATAGACTAGCCAAAACACTAACTAATTCTCGTATTGAAATTAACCCGCGCGGATTAAGGAAACTACTATCGTCAAATGACTAAAACTTTTTGCTCAGGTATCCAGTTGTGCAGTTAGGGAGTATAGTATATCGATGGGAATATCTTCAAAATCATCTTTCCAATGACACTAGATTCACATTATTTTGGCTTGTGTATCAATAGCTATGATCAAAATGGTATGACATGTTAGATTTTTGCCTCTAAACACTGTCTTTTGGGCCTTTAGTTATTTAACTTTTTTTCTCGATCTAATTTCTTGTTTAGTTCTATCACGTAGATACTCATAATCAAAAACTCATTATAAATGCTGATAGAGAAAAATCTTTTATTTATTATATTATCTTATGATTATCTTAATTTCAATTCTTTAAATTTCGAGATTTAGGTTTGATTTTAATTTTAATTAATCCTCTTTAGACATAGCAAAAAAATTAATATAAAAATTTATAAAAATTAAATAAAACACGTCTAATAATATAGTAAATTTAAAAGGGCTTACAAACAGGGCTAGAGTTAAATTTGCAATTCTCCCGAAAATACAATGCTACTCTTCATTCTTGAGTCTTCACCCTTTTAATTTCATCTCTCTTCTTTCTCTCTCAACTTCTCACCTATTTTGATTTCTCTGTCAAATTTGGTTTCTCTCTTCTACTTCCAATTTACCTGTTGTTTTTAAGCACATAGTTTAACTTGTATTCTTGTGGCCTAACTTTGAGAAACCAATAATTGGTAAACAATTAGGAAACCGTAAGGGTTTTGTTCATAATTGAACCCAAGTGTTCTTATCAATTGTGCTGATCTTTGCGTTTTTAAACTTTTAATTTTGGTTGTTTATAGGGTTAGATCTAATTACTGGAGATAATCATAAAGGTAGTTATTTGAATTTTCTATATGTTAATATAGTTTTTGTTTGCTTTGAAATTGAGCAATTTTGTGGTTATTGGAAAATTCTTAATTTTTTTAGGTTTTAAATGGAATATGTTGTTTTGGGTATTGCAGGATGAAGAGATTAAGGGATGAGAGCTTTGCCGGCTCTCATTTTAAACGACCTTTTGGTACTTCTAGAGGAGAATCGTGAGTATTATATGTTTAATTTTTTTTTTTTTTTTTGTATTTTTGATCATATTTTGTTTTTGATTATAGTATGTAACTAATTGAATTGAATCATGGGTTGTTCTTTAATTTTCATTTTTGTTGTTGGGTTATTTAGAACTGTAAATTTGTAACCTGAATTCAAATGAATTGTGATAAATATCCAAAGAAACCCTAAAATTGTAATTGGTGATACTTGTGTGGATTGATGACTTTAAGGTTAAATCTTACTTTTTGAGGGAAAGATTGTTATTTTCTTGGGAAATTAAGCATTTAGGGTTACAAAAATATTTTTATTTTTTTTCATTATTGATTTCTTTTGACTTTGATCATCTTGTTGGCTTTTACTGTGAAGAATTGATGGTTTTTTGTAAAAATTAAGCATAAATTGGTTGATATTTTGTGTGGCTCTATGAAGATATGGACAACCACAGAACAATGGCGGAGGAGCAGTTGGAGGACAAAAGTTGACAACAGATGATGCCCTTCAATATCTTAAAGAAGTGAAGGAGATGTTTCAGGACCAAAGGGATAAGTATGACCATTTCCTAGAGGTCATGAAAGATTTCAAGGCACAAAGGTAAGATTTTGGTTTTGTTACGAGTTCATTGTCATGTGATTTACTAATATTCTTGCAATCACGAAACAAAACAAGCGAATAAAGATTGGTTTTAGGCTATTTATCGGCTATTTAAGTGAATTGTGAATTTTAAAAGTGGAGTAGCCAACAACTTCTATGCTACATTGAACTAGGTTTTTTCCCGTAATTGGTCATAGTAATTGAAATATGTTTGTGGGTTTACCGCCCAAAAAAGGAAAATGTGATGATTATTTATTACATATGATGTGCAGGATTGACACTGAGGGTGTCATTGCTCGGGTTAAGGAATTATTCAAGGGGCATAATAATCTGATTTATGGATTCAATACTTTTTTGCCCAAGGGGTATGAGATCACCTTGGATGATGAGGAGCCTCCTCCAAAGAAGGCTGTGGAGTTTGAAGAAGCTATAAATTTTGTTAACAAGATAAAGGTGATACATCTATAGCTTTTGTGTCATGTACTCTTTTGATAAGTTAATGAATTACATTATATTTAGTCCTCAACCAATTGGTGTGTTGCTATTTTTGCTTGTAACTGATGCCTCTTATTTGCAGAAGCGGTTCCAAAACGACGATCAAGTATATAAGTCATTCCTTGATATACTAAATATGTACCGTAAGGAGCATAAAAACATCGGTGAAGTTTACGACGAGGTAAGTTCATGGTGTTTGACCGACTATTGTATAGTAGTAGGTAATGTTTGTTTTTCTGTAAGATTTCTGCTATAGTGACTCCTCAAGTATTTTGATGCTGGTTGTTACTTATAGGTTTCACAGCTTTTTGAAGATCAGCCGGATCTGTTAGAAGAGTTCACTAGATTTTTACCTGATAATTCGGGAGCAGCAGCTATTCACCATAGTCGAACTAGTTTACATCGTTACGATGAAAGAAGCTCTGCGCCTGCATCACGGCAAATGCATCTGGATAAGGTAACAAATTTCAATCTGTGAAATCTTTGTCAATGAAGATTATTACTTTATTGAATTTCTATATATAAGTTGTTAATCATATATTCTTGTGTGTCAACAGCGTTGGCGCAAGGATAGAGTTGGCACTTCCCATGCTGAGCACGATCTTAGCATTGAGCGCCCTGATTTGGATGATGAGAGAGGGTCTGCGAAGGCATACAAAGATCAGAGGAAGCGTGACAAGGATAACCGTGAAAGGAGGAGTCGGGATATGGATGATAGAGAACCTGAGCATGATACAAATAGAGACTTCAACATCCAACGTCTTCCTGAAAAAAGAAAACCTGCTCGTAAAGTTGAAGGTTTTGGTGCAAATTCTATTATAGCATCACCTGATGACAAGGCTGCTGTGAGAAGTAAGTTCATCTCTTATATGGCAAGAATATCACCATGCTAATTTTATCTGCCATGGGTATGTTGGTAGGGCTTAGAGTCACAGTTTGCTGATGGAGGTGAAATAAATATTCAGCTTAAATACAATTGAAGTGCTGATAATATGTTGCAGTTTGACGCTTAATCACACTGGATAAATAACTACATATTTAATCTTTATACTCTTAAGTGTCAAAACGATAGTATAGTTTTCGAGCTTTTTTTATTTAGATCGAGTTTTTTTTGAGCCATACATGGCAACATTGGTTGCATTCACATGAAGATATGATTGTTGTAGCTGTGCGCGTGTACGAATTTCAGACATTTTTCTTATGCTCCAAATATCTCAAGCATTGACGAGGCCAATTCTCGGACATGCATCAGACACAGGCATTTGGATCGGTGTCCAAATTGCATAGTTTGATAGCACAATTCAAGCTCATCAAAGACTATTAGTTTCCATCAAGCAGCCAAAATGAAATTTAATGTGTAGCTTTTGTGGTTATCTCCATAATGATTAGTATTTCTAGTACTTAACCCATGTATGGTAATTTTTAGTTTGATTCTCAACTCACTAAAATAAAACTATTCCGTTTTATTTGCATTTCTGGGTGTACATAGGCAAGAATGGATTAGGCAGATAGATATTAGATACTCTTGGATACATACGTGGACTTTCTATTCATGAGCCGATTGTAAACTATAATTTAAGGAACTTTTAATATTTTTTTTACGTGGTTGTAGATGGTAAATGTGTCATTTTTTTTAACGCTAGCATTCATTATCCCAATGCACTAAATGGGTTTTATATTCTATTCTTTAAATGGACATAATTTTCCTGTTACAAGTAAAAATATACTCGGAGAAATTTGTTTATTTACTCTTGAATTTGACTTGATGTGGTTTTCACAAGAATTGTTTTGGTTCTTTTATCTATTATTGTCTTACATTCTTTGATTACTATACTTACTTTGTTTTTTATCTCCTGCTCAATCACTGTGTACTAGGCATATATAATCAAGAATTCATATTCTGTGAGAAGGTCAAGGAGAAGCTGTCTAGTCCGGATGATTATCAAGCATTTTTGAAGTGTCTGCATATATACAGCACAGAAATAATAACTCGAAGTGAATTACAAAGTCTGGTATGTACCAATTTTGCTTGCTGGTGGCACTCTCTATCCGTAGTTTAGCTTCTGATGCATTCCATCTAATTATGAAGCTTATTGATTTGCTTCTTTACTTGGACCTTTGCTGCATTTTCTCTATTCATGTACATTTAAAGTTCATTTGAAGTCAAGTCTGCTAAAAGTTGTTTAAGAATGGCTAGATACCGTTTATTAAATTCAGTTGGTAGTTTAAGATGTGTGTATAGAACCTTTTGAAGAAAGAATTTTATAATAGAGTGAGGGGACAGTAAGAATAGTATTAAAGGTGGAGAAACTAAATCCTGTATGGTTAAGCTAGATGTGTAATTACGAGAAAAATGCAATTGAACTCACACTATTGCCTGCACATTTTAATAAAGATATGTTAATATTTGTTAATGGGTTTGATAAATAAAAGATTTTGTTGCCTTTTTTAGGTTGCTGATCTACTAGGTAAGCATCCGGATCTTATGCACGGGTTCACTGAATTTTTGGAGCGTTGTGAGAATATAGGTAAGATTGAATTACTCTTTTCAACTCCATCTATTTTTAGTTCTAGAGGCCAAATTTTCTGTGGAGAGTTGTTGTCCTTGTTGGAATCTTTATTTTCTTTTTTCTTTTTGCAGATGGATTTCTCGCTGGAATTATGAACAAAAGTATGTATTTAGAAGTTAAAACCTTCCTTTGGCTCTCTTAATGATGAGGAAATCAATATTTTGATTTGTATCAGATTCTTAGCTTATCCTTTATCATGTTATTTTTATGATATTTTTAGTCATTTATATGAATACTTTTGGTGATTCTTGATACATTTTTTTCAGTTTTGATTCTACTATGAGTGATTGATCACTGATGGAATATGCTATGAGTTGCAGAGTCTTTGTTGAGTGATGGGCCCTTGCCGAGACAGGTTAGACCAGATGAGAAAGATAAAGGTCTCAAGCGTGAGATAGATCCTGCTAAAGAAAAAACAAATAAGGATTACACTTCTAAGTCGATCCAAGAACTTGATCTTTCAAATTGTGAACGTTGCACACCTAGCTATCGACTTTTACCCAATGATGTATGTTTCGATTCCACTTTGTTTTTAATGTTTTAACTGAGATTTGTTCTGATACTTTTGGTTCTCCTGCCATCCACAGTATCCAATACCTACTGCAAGCCAGCGCTCAGAAATTGGTTCACAAGTATTGAATGATTATTGGGTCTCTGTGACCTCAGGAAGTGAGGACTACTCCTTTAAACACATGCGCAGAAACCAATATGAGGAAAGTCTTTTTAGATGTGAAGATGACAGGTGAGCAATCACACTTCACTGATATGCTTCTCCATTGACCTTTATCAAACCTGAATTGAAAAGATTCTAGCTAATCACATTTAAGAGGCGTAACAAGAATATTCCGGAAGGCTGGCAGTAGCACAACTTATTCTGTTATGTGTTAAGAGTTTGTTATGAAATCATGTAGTGGGGTCATAGTTTGTTATGAGGTCAATCTAAAAGAAATACTGTTATTTGGCTACTAGGCTTGACTTGATATATACTGTTATCTGATTTAAAAACTTACATCTTCTGTTTTCAGATTTGAGTTGGACATGTTGCTGGAATCTGTGAGTTCAACTGTCAAACGTGCAGAAGATCTATTGAACATTTTAAATACCAATAGCGGCTCAGATGGTCCTATTCGTATTGAGGACTACTTTACGCGTATGTTTTTCTTCTTGATCATATGAAATTTGAAGTGATTGGCTGAAAAGTCTGTCTATTTTCAATGTCTGTATTTTTTAAAATTCTTTTATGACTCCTCTCTTGCAGCTCTGAATTTAAGGTGCATAGAGCGTCTTTATGGTGATCATGGTTTGGATGTCATGGACATTTTGCGTAAAAGCCCAGCTATTTCGTTGCCTGTTATTTTAATTCGACTGAAGCAGAGACAAGACGAGTGGACGAAGTGTCGTACAGACTTTAACAAGGTTTGGTCTGACATCTATGCGAGGAACCACTTCAAGTCACTTGATCATAGGAGCTTCTATTTCAAGCAGCAAGATTCCAAGAACTTGAGCGCAAAAGGTGCCTTCTTTTGTTTTTTACATTCTTTTTCCCCTGCATGTAGTTCAAGCCTGCCCCACTCATTTTGCTACTTTTCCTTTTCCTATTCGACTTTTTGAGTGGAAATGTAGCAAAATTAATGGTGTTGAAGGGTGTTTTTACGACCATCTAACTTGCCATTGGGGAAGAATTGATTGATTTTTCCAAATGGTAATGACTTAGATTATTATGGTGATCTCCTTATTTGTTTTTTGTGTACTTATCAGTCTGTTCTTCATGATCAGCCTTGATTTTCCTGCTGTGATTGCATCGTGGTTGTTTTCATCTTTATCTCTCTTCATATGTTTGTTTTCTGTAACAGCGTTGGTTGCCGAGATCAAAGAAATTAAAGACAACATGCAGAAAGAGGATGACATGCTGTTGGCAGTTGCTGCTGGAAACAAAAGGCCTTTGGTCCCTCATTTCGACTTTGAGTATCTTGATGATGACGTCCATGAAGACTTGTATAAACTAATCAAGTTTTCATGTGAGGAGCTTTGCTCAACCAAAGAGCAACTGAACAAAGTGATGAGGCTTTGGACGGGTTTCTTGGAGCCTATGCTCGGAGTTAAGTCTCAGGCTCATATTACTGAAGGTGTTGAAGATGTTAAATCTCGGCAACGGCCCAATAGAAATGGGGCTGTGTCAGATATGCTTGGGAATCTAGCTACTGATGCTGCTGCTGCTGTCCATAGGCAGTCTAAACTGAATAACAATGGAGAAGAAAACACACACACTGAGGTTTCCAAAAGTTCGTGGGATAATGGGGATGCTGCTGCTAGGGAGCTTAGTTTTTGTGAGTCAGAGTCGATGCGTAAAGAAGACTTGTCATCTAATACTCAGCAAAAGATCTTGAATGATGTTGGTGCAGCCGATAGAGTATCAGAACGGTTACTCAATACCAGTGCATCACCGCAAATTGGTGCAGAAAACCGTCATGGTAGAAGTAATACAGAACTGGCTTCAGGTTGGTTTAATCCTCGGTTACATAATTTATAGTATAACCTTATGTGTTGTTTGGGAACAAGTATTTCATTTCAAATTATGGATTTTAATTATGAAATCATAAATGAAGAATTTGAGAATGACAAGATTTGGGTAGTCATTTTCAAATTCTCAACTTTAACTACTTTAAAAGCAACGGTGGAATTTGATCCAAATCCAAATTTGAAAATATTTGATTTGCTAAACAATAAATTTGAGCCAATTTCAAATTTTCAAATGAAATCATCGTTCCCAAACATGGCATTAATTAAATTTTAGTTGAACCCATAATTTAGGGAATATATTATCATTTAACTGTGATGCACAACAATGCTTAAGCCAAAGCCAAATCTTTAATCTCAAAACAATTTTGGTTTAAATTTTTGTTTCTCCGCCCATTGATATTGCAACAGCCCTCAATTGCACAAATATTAAGAAAATAGGGGGAACATTAACATTGTGTGGATAGGATTAGAAATGAGAGATGTGTGGATTAGAATTAAAAAAGTGGTGGGACATTATCCCAAACAGAAACGTTAAAAAGTAAAAGGGACGGTCTAAAATAGAAATGTTGGCAAGCTCATATCGACAGTGGGTGTATTTCACCATGGGTTCAAACATTTACCCTTTCAAAGCTCTTGCAGTTTTTGTTGTGCTGACACTCCTTGTATTTTGAAGGTTCCCAATCAATATTATTGAAGCCTGCTAATGGTAATGAGGACAGTCAGGGTCACAAGTCTTCTAGTGATGCTCTCCAAGCACGATCTATGGTGAATCATGTTTCTGTACTCGGTTCTATTTTTGAAATTTACCTAGTTCATGTTTTGGTGTATTTTCTTTGCTGAGTTCCGATTGCCCTCTGATGCAGGCTACTGACGCTTCAGCTGCCACGCTAACCGATGGAAACTTCTCTCAAGGCACTAAATCAAACCGGCTTCATGAAGAATCTGTTGTGCATTCTAAGGTTGAAAAAGAAGAGGGTGAGTTATCTCCAAATGGTGATGCCGACGAGGATAACTCTGCTGCGTATGGAGATGCGGGTACACAAGTTGGTACAAAATCAAAGCATAGTACTGAAAATGAGCACTATAGAGATGGCAATGGCGAGGATGCTGGAGCGGAGAATTATGCAGATGATGAAGATAGTGACAATGCATCTGAGGCAGGTGATGACATGTCTGGCAGTGATTCAGCTGGTGACGAGTGCTCTAGGGACGAGCATGAAGATGAGGAAGATGTTGAACATGATGAGATTGAAGGTAAGGCCGAGAGTGAAGGTGAAGCAGAGGTGCATTATTCAGGTGGTGAGGCTAGCACATTGCCACACTCTGAACGATTCTTATCGTCAGTTAAGCCACTTGCTAAACATGTGTCGTCGGTTTCCATGGACATCGACAAGAAAGATTCTCGAATTTTTTACGGAAATGACAATTTGTTTGTCCTTCTAAAGCAGCATCGAGTAAGAACATGATCCTATTTTTGATATTTTGTTTGCACTTGCTTTTTGTTTTTGATTAAAAATTGGAGGTAATCTGTGCTGTTATGTCTTGCCAGACGCTGTACGAAAGGATACTTGCAGCTAAAACAAACTCGACATCCTCCGAAACAAAATGGAAGCAGTCTAAAGATACAAGTTCTTTAGATCCTTATGCGAGGTAATGAAGCGTTTATTTGATTGTCGGATGAAACTGCACCCCATCATCATTGCAATACTTCATTGATTATTACTTCATTTTTTGTTTTGCAGTTTTATGAACGCCCTTTATTATTTGCTTGATGGTTCTTATGATAATTCAAAGTTCGAGGATGATTGTCGAGCTGTTATTGGAAATCAATCATATGTGTTATTTACATTGGACAAATTGATTTATAAACTTGTTAAGCAGGTACAGGCTCTTAAGAATCTTATGTTGTGATTAGGCTAGGGAACAGGAGGATTCTTTTAGTGTTTTTTGAGTAAATCTTGTATGAGACCGTCTCACCGTGAGGTGGATCCATACAAGTAGCCCATTAGTAAAAAATACATTATAAAAAACAATCGAATTTGAATTCACACTTGTATAGGAAGCAGTTTTTTTGTTCTTTTTTTTTTTTATGCTCACAATGTTAGTGTTTTTTTTTCCTGATTTCTTCTTTCTTGCAGCTTCAAGCTGTTGCGACTGATGAGATGGACAGTAAGCTTTTCCAACTGTATGAGTACGAAAAATCACGAAAACCTGGAAAGTTTATTGATTCGGTCTATCATGAAAATGCACGTGTTCTACTGCACGAGGACAATATATATCGATTTGAATTTGTAAGATTCGGACACTTTTAATAAGAATCACCAAATTGCATGTGATATTGCTATGCTGTGCTTTGTTTTTGAAGTTCTTTTTGTGGGTTTTTCTAGTTTCAGTCTTCTTCGCCTACTCGCCTGTCAATCCAGCTGATGGACAATGGGAATGAAAAGCCTGAGATGGTGGCAGTTTCTATAGAACCTAATTTTGCAGCTTATCTGTTCAATGATTTTCTGTCAGTTGTGTATAGCAGAAAAGAATCTCAAGGAATTATGCTGCAGAGGTAATTATTCACTTCTTTTTTTTTTTTTTTTTTTTGTTTTTGTAATAACATAAGTATACTCGTCTGATGCCATAATTTCTTAGGCTTCTTTACATGCTTCGCTTCTTTGGGTTTTGAAAAAAATAAATGAATTACCAGTAATCAATTGATTTGTTAAAATTTTAGCTAGGATACGATCTATGAAGACGGTTCTTGTTTTTGGGTAGGATGGCCTACCTATTAGGATGCTTTTGATGTTGATTGACCGACCTAATTCTGTCATGCAGAAATAAAAGAAAAGATGGCGAACTTGATGAAGGTATGGACATGTCAAAGGCCATGGAGGGTGTCCAATTATTTAATGGCTTGGAATGTAAAATAGCTTGCAGCTCATCCAAGGTATATTTTCCTCTGATATCTTGTGCTTGGATCTCTGCTGATACCTTTTTGAGTAGCACCTCAATGTTTATTTTCTGTTTACCTTTCATTTTACTTGATCACAACCAGGGAAACATGATTTGCTAGTTAGTTCGCTTTCGAATTCGCCATTCGCTCAAAATGATTAAAAAATAGCCTAAGACTGATATAATTTGCTTTTTTCAATTCGCGGTTCGCTCAAAATGGTTCAAAAATAGCCTAAAACAATCCTAGAAGTATCAAAGTCTACAGAGAACATCAAAGTTGATTGTATTCTTGGAGACCTTGACTCTGATTCCGTGGTGTTTCCGTATCAGAATTTGAGTTAAGTGCGCTTAATCTATCCGCCAACATCATTACTGACAAACATCCAACAACATCATCAACAAACAGCCGCCAATTTCCTGGACTTCCACCACTTCAACAACAAACATCTGCTAATATATCATTAACATCATCCAACACACATCTTCAACAACAGGCATCAATAAACCAAGTTTTCCTTACTCGACGTTCAAGACCCACTTTTCACTAACCCAAACCCTTTTTAACTACACCCATACGCCTAACTCCCTAACATAAAAAAAAAATCAAACTTTAAGAATCTTCGAAACAAACTGATATCACAAAAGTTCTAAACCTATTTGGCGTTCCTCAAAGTCGAATCCTTTTTCCTTACAAAATTTCTTTTTCATTTCGACCATCACCATCCCCAAGTCTCGTATCTTTTATCCTTAACTCAAAACCAAAATAATCCTCCACCTTTACCCTTAAAATGCCTAAATAAAAAATTCTCTACCCTCTTTAACTACTTCTAATCCTACTTGATTAGGACTCGCCCATTTAAATGTGTATCACCAGGTTTGCACACTCGGTGCTACATCATGGGTGCTTGTAATACTCATATTTTATCTATAGTAGATTTTTATTTTCTGTGTGGATTTTATTCGAGTACTTATCTTGCATATATCCTATTTCTAAATTTCTCACATTATTAACGCTTTTGCATACACTCTTCACCTACAAGTACAACTTGAGATTATGCATTGGAGGCCGGATCTTCCACTTTTTTTCATGTTTTGCTCTTGAATACTGGCTTGATTGCTTCCCAAGATACATTACTTGCATTGCACCCTGATAATGTTTTGGACTATCGAAAATTTCTTTTTCTTGGCATATGCTTTGTATTTGTGACATGCTGTTTTTCTTTATAGATATCATATGTTTTGGACACTGAAGATTTCTTCTTCCGAGCAAAGAAAAAGAGAAGAAGCTTGCAACCAGAGTTGTGTCAGAGACTTGACCAGAAAAGGGTACATAAGTTCCATAAGTTTTTATCAGTAGCATGCCGATAATTAAATCTCGTACAGATGCTGTAAAGTTCAGGTAAGGCGTAAGGGCCTGTTTCAACTTATTAGCACTTTTTTTACAATCATATAAATTCAAATAAAGTTTGAATAGGCTAAAGTCCATACTAGTAAAGTTCAGAAACTTTCTACTGTCACATTCTTTTCTACTTCCTCAATCCCTTTGAATTATCGACAATTTATATTTTTGTCCGTTCCTGCAACTATGCAATATTTTTTTGGGGCGATTAAAGGATATATTAACCCCAAAAAACCTTTTTACAACCTAGGCTATAAAAGGAAAAAAACACCGCCCTAAACACGAGAGGGAGGCACCAACCAGACCAAAACACCGCCCTAAACTATGCAATATTTCCTTGGATGAAAATGTCACATTCACACAATCGAAACGCCCCCACAATTTCTTAATCTTTGTATCATTTGTTCCTATTGCAAATTCACGGTGACGAACCCCATAGGAAGTAATAAAGTTCCATCAAATACGGAGAACTTCAATTTAGCACTTAAAAAGTCATCCAAAATTAAGTCGAAGAGAACGTGACCTCAAGTCTTACACTTGTTCTCTGTTCTCGGTCCATGTAATGCACAACCCTTTTCCGTGTTTTCTGGGATCTAATCTAATCTCAACGTTTACATGTCGGCCTGTCGTTCACAGATTCTAACATTCTAAAGTGGAACGGCACCCAAGGATGCCGAATGTGATCATTTCCCAACATAATATCATCTTGCCTTATAAGGAGCACACCGGTTCGTGAACAAGTAGTCAGTCTGCCCTTCGGTGCTTCGTGTTTGGACAAGAACATGTACATATAAAAGTTAGTGATGGGTATGTTTTGGTAGAAAACAGGTATGGTTATACTCCATATGTTCCTGTGTTGTAAGTCTGTTGAATATTGATAGAATTTGTAATGGACTGGATTTAGATGTACACTTGGTAGTGTCACTATTCTTGGAAGTACTTAACCTGTGGATAGTGTGATTTACTTGCAACAAGTTTATATACATAAATGCAGAAACAATTTTTCTGATTTTTGAAACACTTACTATATTTAAATCTATATTGGTTTGCTCTTCGTCATCATCATATCTAGTGTATCCTCCTCATAGGAAATTCGACTTTCCCGTGAATTACATATTTTTGCCTCATCCCTTGATAATAATATCATTCTGATTTAATAAATTTGGGTCATTAACTATTTTTGTTCGTACAAACACATTTTTTATCATTTTTATTTTTAAATTTTGATTTTGCAGTTTTTACTCTCTGTATTCTCTATTATCTGTAAATATCCCTATCACCTTAACCTATAAACTCAACTTTTTATATTTGTGCCATATGTAAATTAGGCAAATTCACGTCTTTTTAGTTAACTTTTAATTAAAAAAGTGATGGCAAATGCAAATGATTGGATATTTGATTTTAACTAAAATGAAAAAGGTAATTTAATTTGCTTTTTTAATTGATTTTTAACTTATTTGTAACTTTTTTTTCGGACAATGGTTTATATATAATTTTCCCAAATATAAAATATTTTTCATTATAAAACCAAATGTTGCTATCTTATTCGTTAGAGTATTCTGAAAGTCAACTGAGACGTTCACACAAAAGTTGCGTAACTCGTCGTCTACATTTCAAATCATGCACATCAATTTATATTCGTGTATATCAAATGTACAATGAACCCTATTTTATTCTTTTTCATTACATAATACATAAATTTTATTATTTTAGGTTGTTTCTCTACACTTATACTCTTTTCATCTTTAAAAAAAAAACAACTCAATAATTCTATGTTTTACTCATATTTATTCTCACTTATTCTAAAATTTGTCCTATACTCTATTAATGTTCCAAAGTAATAAATCATATTATAATATACGTAACATCTCTCAAATCATCATCATCATTATTTATTCTTCGTTCTGAATTACTTGCATTTTTAAATGTTGACGCATGCTAAAACATAGAATAACATTCTCAATTTGTGTGTCTGTATGGTTTTTAACTTTACAAGATATTCTGTTTATTTTCATTTGTTCTTCTCATTACCTTTTTTTGTGTATCCCAATGCAAACTTGAAAGTCATATAATTTTATTTGTGAGTTCTAAAATAATAAAAAGTTGGTACTTAGAAAATATATATTGAGATGATTCTATATAGATCCCAAATAATTTTTACATATAGATTCATAAAAAATCATAATTAAAATTTAACACAAAAATCCATAAATTATATTCGAGAAGAACATATAAAGACGAAGGAAGTATATGCCAAAAAATATAAAAAAGTTATTGAGTAATCCTGGCGTTTGGAAATTATTTGGGTGCACGATGAAGAAAGCGCATGAGAAATTTCTAGACTATTTTAGTGTCAAAGTCAATAGATCTACTTCCTTTGGATTTGTCCATTAAATTTACTTAATTTTTTTAGTTATCATTTTTTATTTTTTTAATTTTTATCTACACATTTAATTATTTATTTTCGATTAATATGGTTTGGACATGTGCAGAGAAAAACTTTCAACGCCCCTGTGAGAAGGATAGAAAGCATTATAGTAGAGGGTAAGAGGAGCCGATAAAGACCCAGGAGAACTTGAGATGAGCAAATAAGAGTTAACTTGCATGAGTTAAACCTCTCTAAGGGCCTGTCTAGGGATAGGGGTAGTTGGAGGCGCTATATCCATGTTTTAGACTACTGATGTCCTCTTAGATTACCTTTTGGTGTTCTTGCCCTCTTGCCTATCTCATTTCTATTATTATTAGTTTTTGTTTTCTTTTATTTTGTAGTTGGTTCTACTTATTTATTTTATTTACAAGCATTTAAGTTATCTTTCTCGTGATGTTACGTTTCTTTATCGTCTCGAGCCAGGGGACTCTTTTTGGCCGCGCTCTCCTTTATGGGTATGAGTTGTCGCCGTCCTTCCCTCTCCAAACCCTGTTCATTATTTATCTATGAACAGAATACACTGGATAGAACGATGATGATGATGATTTAACTTCTATTTTCACAAAATTTACACATTTCTTTATTTTTTATAAATTATCACTTTCACTTTTCTAAATTTATAACTCTATTTTCAACAAACAAAAAAAGTATTTCATGATTAATATATGTAAATGGGCAACACTTTAGGTTGTCTAAAGTCAACTCTTGATTTGTAAGTTTTAACACTAGCGACATTACTAAGTTTGAGATGTCTCCCTACCACATAATAATAATAATAATAATAATAATAATAATAATAATAATAATAATAATAATAATAAATAGGACAAAAGTAAATAAATAGATTAAAAAAAATATAAATAAGATAAAAAATATAGATAAAAATGTAAGTGTTATTATGAATGAAAATTTGATCCATCAAGATAGATAAACCTATAAGGAAATTAATGAACAACAATAATAAAAAAATATAGCAAATTGAAATTGCATGCTTGAGAGTACTCATTCAGGTACTCAACTGTCCCGTCAAATTTTTGCTGTAAAACACTTTTCACAAAATTTAAGGAGTAGCAAAATTTAGAGAAATATCGTATTGATGTATTCTTTGTCCTAATTAGTCTTTTTTTCGTCCGTTCCATTAAATTTGTCATTTTTCTATTTTTAATTATAATCTATATTGTTTTTCTATTTCTCATACATACATTTAATTTATCTTTTCTTTTTATTCACGTATTTCATTCACTTTTCAACAAAATCTAAAATTTTTCCATTTTTATATCTTTCTGTTTCATACATTTTACCACTTTGACGAGTATTATATATTCGTGAGTTGTGTGTAAATTTAATAAAGTAACTTAGATGTCCAAAAGGCTTACTTGTTCCATAAGGGATAAAATTCACATATAACAAAATACAACCGTGAAATTTACAAACTATTCTAAGTCAGATTTTAAAATTAATTGCACGTGTCACTTGTCTCCTAAGCCATCATCTTTATCATTATTATCGTACCCATTGCATCTCGACTTTCTACTCATGAAAACTATGATTATGATATATGTTGCAAAGAAATACAACAATTCATATCCATAAAGAAAAGTGCAGCTAAAAAGTCCCTTAACTCAAAAAAAATACACAAATAAACCATAAGATAAAACCTCAATAGTCAAAATTAGAATCTAAAATTTTTATCTCCTATCTCCTAAATCCTAATCCATTATAATTTTGAAAGTTCTTTTTTTTTTTTAAAAAAAAATTATGCTCTTACAAATTTAGGGGTATATAGTGTAGCTCTTCTGAATGGACAATCATTTTTACATTACATCATAATCACCGTTATCATTATCATCATACCTACTATTACACTGCATATAGATAATTTATTATTTATATCAAAACCAAATTAAAAATTTGAAAAGAAAGCAAATCATTTATTTAAAGAGATTTTTTTTTTTGAAAAATTTTCTTTATTTAAAAAATACATCCCTAAAAAGTTTAATTAAAGTAGTAGTAAGAGAATATGATTTTTAAGAGAGTATTTTATTTTTTTTAGTTTTTTCACCTGTAATAACTTTTTTAATAGAATTATCTCCACCACTTCTTTTATTCTTATTTATACAATTAAACTCTTTTTAAATATCATTCACACAATTCAAATGTTCCCACAAATTCTTAATCTTTCTGCAATATGGTAATTTCTTGGAGACGGAGAAAGAAATGCAATATACTTCGGGAGGAATTTAGGTTTGATCAGAGGCGTATTTAGACCCGGGCTGGCATGGGCTATGGCTCGAGTCATGAAAAATAAAGTAATATGTTAAACTAATGTTCAGTGTTCGAACCCATGACTTTCTATGCTTTTTGACAAAGGCGTTTCCGGCTAATTACATTATGTTAATGTCAGATCACGTAATATTAGCCCAGTTAATAAATTTTTTCTAGATCCGCCCCTGCTTTGATTATCGCTTACCTTTAACCCTTCCCTTCCTGGGTCTACTATTTAATAAAAAAATAAAAAAATAAAAAAGTATAGTGATCTCTCCCTACTTTTTTGGCCCGTTATACGCCTCAAAATCTTGCATCTCTATAAATAAACGATCCAGTTTTTCAAATATTCTCTGTTTTTACCTTTTACATCAACATTAATCTTCAATTCTTCTTCTAGAGAATTCTGGGTTTAAATTTTCTTTCAAATTTCCGGGACTTTGAGTGGAAATTTTTCAGAAACAAAGATACAAGATGGGTTCTGATGCAATTTCAAATACTGGTATTTGTTCATTCAACAAAAACTCAATCAGGAAGAAAAAGGTATGTGATATTTTTCTTTATATTTATTTTCTTTCTTGGGTTTATTAGATTAGAGTGTTCGATTGATTGATCTTCAATACATTGATCTTTAATAATGAAGAACAACTTATTCAGGTGTTTGA
Source organism: Amaranthus tricolor (assembly GCF_026212465.1). NCBI lineage: Eukaryota > Viridiplantae > Streptophyta > Magnoliopsida > Caryophyllales > Amaranthaceae > Amaranthus > Amaranthus tricolor. Next base: position 2,726,307 of record NC_080062.1, read on the forward strand.
ATTTATTGATTTCTAGGGTTTTTTTTGATAAATTTGTTTAAATTTTATTTTTTATTTTTGCTAGTAGATTAAGGGAAGGGAGGGTCAACGAGAATCAATCCCAGGACATTACCGGGGAAAAGTGGCATATGCTCTAATCGAGACAAATCTTGATTCCCTTATTTAAATTTTTGGATTATGATTTATGAAAACATATGATGATTGGTTTTATGGGTTTATTAGAACATAGTTTTTGATTTGTTGGAATTTTTTTGGTTGATTTTTTGGATTATGGAAATAAATGATTATCTGTTTTATGGGTTTTAATTGTTTTGTGAAAACAGGGGAATAAACAGGTGAAATCAAAACAGAACAAGGTTGATGTTACAAGAGAACAAAATTTTTTACAAGGTATAATCAGATTCTTAATCATCTATTTTTCTTTTGGGCAATTCTTAATTTGTTTGTGAATAATTTGAAATTTATTCCACATATGATGAATTGATGATTTATTTCTTTGTTAGATGCCCAATTTTTTTATCAAAAAATGGATTATGATCCTTCAAAACTGCAAAAAGTTGCACTTTTATAGATTGTGACTTGATCCCTCTGTCCTTATTTTGTGATTGGTCATGGTCATCAATCGGGCATCATGCACAAAGTCAGGGTCCAGAAGTAAGGTATGGGGCAGACCATACCCTACCTGTAGCCCTCGAGGGATAGGGCAGAAGGAAATATTCTGATTTTGTGATTAAATTGTTGATTCAAATCATACTATCAATTCAAGAAGTCTAACAAGAGGTCAACCCCTTAAGTTTGAATTTAGTTGGTTTTGAGTGTTTACATGTTAGTAGGAAAGGCAACACTGTTGCCCACTTAGCGGCTAGAGGGGATACGGGTAATGCTGATGAAAAGATTTGTATGAACCCTTTTCCGTCATGTCTTCAAGCGTTGGCGGACATTGATTTATCTTAATGCTAGCACTATGTGGGTTTAAAAAGAAAAAAAAGCAATAAAGATCTTTTGTTATTATATTTGATTACAAGATAGGCCGAAGGAGGGAATAGTTTGGTGAAAATTGAACCCAAGACTTTTTTAAAAATCAGTACTTGCTCTCTAACTGAGATAATACCTGATTCTCCATATTGATAAAGTTTATTCCTTGTTCGCCTATCGATTACTCCACTAATCTACAGCTTCACTCTCTTCTAGTGTTGTTCTTAGTCTTCTTTGAAAACGACTATACGGTTTACTCTCTACTTTCAACACATGCCACTTTAAAAACCTTTTTTATATCGTCATTTTGAATTATAGTATCTATGCGACTATAAGATAATTTTGGAGAGATCGTATTTACAATTTTGGAAAATTGACTAGATGGGGTTGTTTAGAAGTATAAAATTCAACTAGTCTAGTGATGGGTATGAAGACTTGATAACAAATGTATTGATGATAATTTGAGTGTTATAATAGAGTTGGGTAGTCCTTCATTATAATCTTTTTAGCTGATATGATTATCTTTGCGTATTACAGCCAACAAGGAACGAAACGTAGTGAAAAATGAAGCTGGTAGAACGGCTCCCCAACCGATCTCAAATAATCGCCAAGGATCCCATAGATCGCGAGGGAACCAGGGTGCGGGTGAAAGGATATCAATGTATAGCAATGACTCCGTGGCTTGGATGGATGACTCGAATGTTAGGAAAAGATCGGATCGACATGGGTTAACATTGAGCAAGGATTTCTATGCAACTAGTTGCTCGAGTAGTTGCAGCGATGAAGATAGAGATGACGATGGGTGTGTTGACGATTGGGAAGCCATTGCAGATGCTTTGACTGCAGAAAACGATACACACAGTTCAGGTTCAGAACACTGCGGGTCAAAAACAGATGATTCGACGATGAACTGTCAGTATCGGAGGAGCAGAGCATGGTGCCCTGATGATGCTTACCGTCCTAGAAGCTTGCCTAACCTTGCTCGTGGGCACATCTCCTCTTGGCGGAATGTAATTTCACAGCAGCCTTCTTGTCCGGTATGCTGTGAGGATTTCGATTTAACAGACTCGAGTTTCCTTCCATGCCCTTGCGGATTTCAGATTTGCCTGTTCTGTCACAAGAAGATACTCGAGGTTGATGGGCGTTGTCCTGGTTGCAGAAAGCCGTATGATTCTGTGAATGTGGGTACACCATTGGGAGTTCAGACGGCTCGATCTTACTGCTAAAATACATGGGTTTTAGGAATTGTTTATTCGATCATGCTGGCTTACGGTGTATATGGGAGTGTCTTGTATTCATGGTATACTTCACGAGTCGAGTGTGATGAATGTTTCGGTACTATGTATGATAGCGATGAGCTAGCCGAGGAACTATATTTGTCCGGTGAAGCAAATTCATCGCTCACTGATGTTTGCATATACAGACTTATGTGTACTATAGAGACTTATGTGTACTCAAATTGGACAAATAGTAACAAAATATCGTGATCATAATATATTTGTATCGTTCTAATTTTACCAAATGTCTCCGAAGTAACTCATATAATACCTCAAAACAGGTTAAATTGTGATTATTAAAATTTTGATTTTGATTCACAATTCAAAAATTGATGATCGATCCTGATCGAAGGTAGGATCTTTAAGTAGGTATGATTGTACGATTCTACTTATCTCAAGAATTTAACAGGTTGGATTATAATATGATTTCACGATCCTACGATTCAACGATGCGATTTTACAATGGTAGTCTCAATCGTAATAAAGTTAGCTTATAATCTAGATTTCACTTATATATAAATATGTTAGATTGTTATAACAATATGACTAAAATTGGTAGCAATGTGGCTTTTTTTTAAAGTTCACCTAGTACTCATATTAAATCATTATCCAACCTAAGCCTTTCAGCACGAGTGACTTAGAACACCACAAGCTTCACCATGTATCACTTGAATCATAACCTAAGCCAGCCTCTAATTAGGGGCGGACTCAGGATTTAAACACAACTATATTTATGAGAGACCGTTTCTCAAAGAGACGAACAAAAAATAAAAAGTTCATATTTTTATTTATCTTTAATTTGTATTAATTAGACTATTTAGCTTATACATTTAATGCATGTCTCGGAGAGACCATCTCTCACAACAATTTGTATTTAAACAATAGGATTGAATAAATTTTTTATATTTATTTTATAGCCCAATTAAACCAAAATAAGTATTTGCATTACATCATTAAAACATTAGATAGAAAGATGCATAAATAAAGCAAAACTTCACAAACTTATTAATTGTTAAGATCCGACAATTGGATATTTTGAGTACTCTAGAAAAATTGTACATTTGTGTTATCCACTAACTCGCTAAAAGTGTTGTGCGACAGCAAAAGCAAAATCGATGAATAATAATGAAACAATAAAAAAATTCAAACAAAACAATAAGAAAATAATACAAGAGATTTAAGGTGGTTCACTATCAATGTGATAGCTACTTCCACCAACACCGAGAACAAATAATTTCACTATGTTCGCAAAGAATTTACAAGATGAATCACACTCACAAATAACAATGGCTCTCTTGTGATCTCTCTCTCTCAATTTGTGAATAATGAATCTCTAGCACTAATAGAAGGAGATATATATACTAAAACCTAACTAAAATGGGCTCCAAGAAAATCAAATAACCGTCAAAAACCCACAAGCAAATAAGACAAAACGCATAACC